>NC_051184.2:38391098-38413856 GCF_013339695.2 Rhipicephalus sanguineus | reverse complement strand
CAGTCATGTGTGCACCACAGAGCATGCCAGTTGCTTCAAACTGCTTCGTGCCCTGCACTAGTGGTGCCTGTCTGAAGGAAGAGCACAGCTGGGTGGCTTTACTTGTTTATTAGATGCGAAGTATCTTAAGGCCGAGCTCAATCCGGGGTGTGCGGCGTGACCACCCTTACTGCGCATTCGCATACCCTCTTCCACACCCTCCTCTCCACTCACCTCTCCACTTTCCCTCTCCATTGAACATTGAAACATTGACATTGTTTTTTTGCAGGAAAAAAAATAAAAGTAAAAAATAAAAATATATACAAAATTTCCCTGCGGGAGGCAAGACTAAGGCTAAATGCCTGACGAGGTCTTGACCTCCTGATACAGTCTGCGTCAGTGCCACATCATACACATTTACACATCAGTAACATACACATATACACATAAGTGACATATTATACACATATTATACACATTTCAGTAGTATGAGATATTACTGGTTTTTATGCTATCATATTCATGTTTTTTTTTTCATACATATACATTCACAAAGTTTATACATTCAGAACGTGCTTACTTCTGCACACATACACAAAAATTTTTACAAGAAACAGGCTTCTTTCTACATAATATACATTCGGAATATAATTTCATAAAGAGAAACATATTGGAATCAAACGATTCTGTTTTAATATCATTGTTCACAGCAAAGAAAAAAAAAAAGGAATCAACTAAGTATACAAGTATTCCTAAATGTAAATGCCTATGGATCCACTCCCCCTTTCCACTCTTCCTCTGAAACGCGGACTAGACATGCCGAAGTTCTCTCCTGCGCAACGCCGCGATGAGCTCGAGCGCATGCGCGTCCCCTCCCCTTCTCTCTCCTCTCCTACGCTGCCCCCCTCTCGCCCGCCTGTCGACCGCGTTCCCCCGCTCGCCCTGTGAGAATTAACGGCCAGGCTAGATGGAAGATACGACGCGCGTAGCGTCCCTCTTCGCGTTCCACGACGCGAGGTCGGTAGCATGCCCAACGAACGCCAACGGAACGCGATCGTGCAAGTGCTCCGGCTTCGCATCGCCTCAGGTCCCCTTTAGCGGAGATGGTGTAATTTCTTAATTATATTTCTTTCTTCTATACCTTCTCTGTTTCTTGTACCTCGTTCTGGTATCTGTTTCTTTCTATTTCTTTCTTTCTATTTATCTCCGTCTCTCTCTGTTTATTTCTCTTTCTCGCTCTTTCTTTTTTTCTCTTTCTGTCTTGCCCTCTGCTGTTTTCTGTATTATTCTCGTGCGTGTTTCTTTATCTTTCTCTCTCGTTATCTGTATTTCTTTCTTTGTCACTCTCTTTCTCTCTTTCTTTTTCATTGCGCATTGCTTTCTGTTTTTTATCTGTTTCTCGTGTATGTTTCTTTCTACCTCTTTCTCTCTCTCTCTATGTCTTTCGCTGTCTTTCTATCTTTTTGTCTTTATTCCTTTAATTAATCTCTATTTTGCCCTTTCCTTCTCTCTCCCTCTCTCTCTATTTTCTAACTGTTTCTTTCTATCTCTTTCTTTCTCTCTCTTTTTAACTGTGTTCGCTTTCGTTCGACACTAGCACCTGCTGTACAGCGTAGTGGGGCTTGCCCAATTCCTGCGGAGCATACCCACCTGAGTAGTTTTGCCCGACGGGCAACAAGTTACCGATAGTTTTAAACAACTTCACTGTAAGGAGAATGAAAATCGTGCGTGCCGGTTCATGATAATGATAGTTTTTTTACGACGGAGCACGAGTTACCTCCAGCCCAGGCCCGTAGTCAGGAATTTTTTTCGGGGGAGGGGGGGGGGGCACTTGCTGAAAGCCTTGACTATTTGAGAAAAACGCCTATTTTAATTATTTATTTTCATTAAAACACCATATCTCAAAAATTTCGGGGGGGGGGGGGGCACGGCCCCCTCCCCCCTGGCTAAGGCCCTGCCTCCAGCGCATCAGCTTCGCTGTTTAGGAGACCCTGTACAACCGTCACACCGGCGGAACGTCTATTGCGGTCGCAGCGTTAGCTATCCGCTTCTATCACAATGTAATAAACATTGACTTCGCAAGCTGTAGTCAAGCGTTGCTGCCGACGACCGCTACTTACGATATGCACATCATCGAGCCATAGCGTGCACTTCGTTGAGATAACACTTTTATCGCTTGAACGCGAGTGCCAAACGTTTACGTCAGACCATGAGCCACCCTTTAGACGCGGTGTGTTCGACGTAGATCACTGCACGGGCCCGGCCCGGCCCGTGGGCCTGGCCGTAGGGCCGGGGTAAGGGATTGTTTGATCGGGGCCGGGCCGGGCTCGGGGCTGTGACCTTCGGGTCTCGGGTCGGGCTCGGGCCTGAGCCAGGCCCGTATAGGCCCGGGTCTCATACGTATCTGTATAATTCCGTGTGTACGTTGTTTGGCTTTGTTTTTGTTGTTTTTTGGGGTTTAACTTCTCGAAGCGACCCAGGCTATATGAGACGCCATCGTTGAGGGGCTCCGGGTAATTTAACCACCTGGAGTGCATTGGCGTGCACAGAAATTGCACAGTACAAGACGTCCTACAATTTTGCTCCATCGGTACGCTACACGTAATTTCAAGAACGCCTAATATAAAGTTTCCACCATTATAGTGAGTGAAAGACGTTCTCGGGTACCGTGTAAGGAAAGCAACGGTAAACTGCCTAGATTAGTACATAAAGATGTGGCGCGTTTGTATTAGGGAAACATTTCGAGTATGAAGTTTGCAGGAGGCTTGCTACATTACTCAACAGCCCTAGTTCGTATTGCAATTGATGTAGACCTAACGAAAATGTCTGCCATATTTTGTTGTGTTTTTTCACTTTAGGAGGTATTATGTTTTGTAGTCGTTCTTTGAAATGCAAAAAACAAGCTGCGTGGTTAGCACTGCGTGCGTACATGAAACAGTCATCTATGACTCAATTATATTTTATATGGCCCTGCAAATATTCCGCAAGAGTTTTACGGGCGTAATTAACCGAAAGTATACACAGTACCAGTGAAAGTCGTGACACTGAAAGAAGTTCCTAAACAATCTCTAGAAATTATCTTGTATGCGGCAGGTATCTTCACGATAACCGAAGTTTGGGCAGTGCCTCCTTTACGCTCAAGGCATAACTAGCTGAAACGGGCCGGGCCGGGCCGGGTCGGGCCCGGCCAAACCTTTCGGGCCCGGCCGGGTACGGGGCCACATTTAAGACCCGGGCCGAGCTCGGGCGGGCCGGAGCATGGCGTTTCGGGCCGGGCTGGGCCCGGGCCGGAAAAATCGGCCCGTGCAGTGCTCTAGTTCGACGTACCTCTCAAGCCCACGATACGCGCACAACTACTGTATTTACGCAAAGATTTACATGCAGCGGGTTGACTCGAAGCTAAAAATCCGGTATAGGCTGCTACACGCCATCTGCTTCGCACGACATCGATTCCCACAATGCGTAGGCTGTTCCGGATTTTTTGTTTGCACTTGATTTGTGATTCAAGATCCCCATTCCTGCAATAGCCCCGACGGGGCTGCAGTATTAGTATATTAATTAATAATTCATTAATAACCTGTCAGAAAGATTGCCTTGTAAGTGACCTTTAAATTCGTGTTCTTAAAATATTTATAATCTGATTTTAGTGCAAACCAACGTTTAAGTTCTGATTGCAAAGGTGTTGCTTCTTGAAAGCTTTGCTCATAGCGACGTCTTTGTTAGCAGTGGCGTGGTTGATTTCCCCATTTCGTCATATTTGACCAACCGCCCGGTTATAGGCGCATCCTGGGCCGTGTTCGACGTTCAACTTCCACATTATCAAGTATGCCTTTGTTTCTTACCGTCGTCGTTGTTTCTCCAGGAGCATGACGACAAGGTATTGAGCGCCAACAAACTGCCGTCTTGTGAAAAAAAAAAATCCACGCATATCCACGAAGTGAATGATGATGAGTGGGCGAAGCACTGGGGATCGTTCGGTATTTTTAACCCATATGCGCGCTATGTTCGCTCTGTACACGGTTCATGCACAGCTGTTTTGCACCTGCGCTTCGACTGTAGACTACGGCGGACGGACGCATATTGCGAGGTCTTAAGGTGCTTCGCCCCTAAAAAAATTGTACGTTGCGTCGATAGCACCCTTGTCCACTTCGGCGGTCTCCCAAACTCACGCACCTGAACCACTGATATCGCTGTATGTGAAGCACAACGGCTTTCACTAATATGCAAGAGTCGTCTGCGTTATAGTGAACACGTTCACACGACCGCTTAGAAGTGTAAAATGCTGCGATAGCATCGGTTGCAAACTTGTGTAGCATTGTAATGCTTGTGAACGAGGGTTATAGTGGTGGTGAAGCTCAGGTTAAGCTCATATAACAATACTATAAGTCATCGTACTTGTAAGTCATGGTGGAGCTCATGTAACGATAATCGATGACAACGGCAGTCGTCACCGTAATGGAATGATATGGTGGGGAGTGCAAACACACTTTCGAGCAGTTCGCTGCTGCTGACGGTGATATATGGTGTTTTATGGCACAAGGAACAGTTTGGGCCAAATAACGCCATGTGCATGCGTTTTGAGATGGCCGTGAACCGTGACGTACAATGAAAATGTAATTTGGCTGTATAGAGGCCTAAAATCAAACGTCACAAGAGTGCGTAAAACACATAAATACAGAAAAAATATACAACGAAAATAAGCTCCCTAGCAGCATCAAAAGTGCATTTATTGAAAACTGCTACTCAGGGAACACACCTTTAAGTTGTATCAAATCGCCTTATTTTTTGCCAGGCTTAACCGACATCTTTTGCTGGTGTAATCTCTGTACTCCTGGGCAGCTCGTTAGAAATCCATAATTCGGGTAGGCACTCTTCTTTCCTCGAGTGTAATCCCTGATCGGAAACGATACACTTTCTCATTGCCTCGTGGGTCCCGGAACACGATGGTTCTGTGAATAAAATATGCGAGCGGATACAGGTTAAGAGACGGTGATAAAGAGATAATCTTCGTTATAACACACAGTTGCGGTCATTTTATTGATGGTTTATTTCTGCGCCCGTGAGCGTTATCTCTACACTATGACATAGACAGTAATCTCCCTTGAAGGCTGGTGCCCATTTGGGAAGCTGTTATTTTCATCATTCACTACTTCAGTATTGAAGTGTTGCCCTAAATAATGTTAGACGCCAGGACATGCGTGCGTGTGCGTGTGTATGTTGCTTGTGCGTGTGTGTATGCACATGTGCGTGTGCTTGTGCGTCTGTGCGTGTGTATGTGTGCTTGTGCATGTGTATTTGTGTGCTTGTGCGTGTGTATGTACGTGTGCTTGTGCGTCTGTGCGTGCGTGCGTGTGCGTGTGTATGTGTGCTAGTGCGTGTGTATGTGTGTTCTTGTGCGTGTGGGCATATACGTGTGCTTGTGCGTGTGTATGTGTGCTTGTGCGTGCGTATGTGTGTTCTTGTGCGTGTGTATATGTACGTGTGCTTGCGCGTCTGTGCGTGCGTGCGTGTGCATGCGTGCGTGCGCATGCGTGCGTGTGTGCCTACTTGAGTTCGTAGTCATCATCCTTGGGAAGGCAAAGCAAGCAGCAGCAGCAGCACGCACAGCAGGCGCCAATGGTAGCTAGGATGAGATAGATGACATGCAGGACATCCAGAACAGACGGAAATGTACCGGTGCCGTGGTCATCTCCATCGCGTCTTTCCTGCCGCATCCTGAAGAACGAATGCTGTGTGTCGTTACCTCCTTCACCACGCGCCGGAACGCGCGCTTCGCGAGCCTCAAGGTCTGAATGAAGTTTCGAATAACAATTGAGCCATCTCATATACGTTTAGTGCTTCGGATTGCGCGCTTTCAGTCAATCTCCCGAGGCCACAACAACAAAAATAACTCTAGGCTATGAAAACTTATTAAGCTTCGAATTCCCACGAAAATGCTAGGCGCCTATTGGCGTATGCGAAAAAAAAAAGATGCAAATATGAACACTTATAACGTAAGTAATGGGCGCGACATGCCAATGCTTTTCGTCTTCTCGGATGCGATGAATCTGGAAGAGTAACTGCGTCTGCGCTTAGTCTCGAAGAACGCTATTTTGGCGCACTTCATCGCAATTACAAGAACGCATCGCGATTTGCTTTTTCTGAAGCGGGTGAATTGCGTTTTCTTATCCTTGAAGAAAGGAAGCAGACGCGTTAGTGCGCGACAAAAGCGTCAGAACGCGTGTTTGCAGTAATCTGCAAGCGGAAAATGCGAAGTAATGCTCAGCCAAGTAGTATTGCTATACCCGGTTGTGTCTTTTTCTTAGTGGCACAGGCGCGAGCAAAACTTCCGGTCGAGTACTTCCGGTTTTGCGAATATACAGAAAAGGTCTTCTAAAAGTAGGAATCAATGGTTCTCGTTAAGTGTTATATTGCATACATATGAAAGCGGAGCAAAGCTCGACTTAAGAGCCAATTAGCTGTCAGAAAAAATAACAGAAAGTTACGTCATTGTAGGATTGTGAGCAGGTGCGATCGTTGCGGAACCTGGTGGAGCAGGTCTCACCCACGCGCTTCTTTATGCGTGGCCTCCGAGATCTGCTTCGGCAGCGCGGGAGACACAAGGTTAACCCAAGGAACACACCATGGTGTATTAGGGTGTATTCCGGCGTGGGAGTGCCACTAGCACACACCTGAGTCATGAATTAGGGTCGCCTTTAGAATTTTTCCTTGCCTCAGTTTACACCTAATATACTATGAAGTAAGAAAGTATATTTCACTGCCGCCTTGAAACCTTTGTAAATGTGGACGCCTCGTTGGCTGCGAGAACGCGTTTTGTTAGGAACGTGAACTCCATAATCGCATCTCGCAGATAAAAGAAGCGTTATCAATGCGTAACTTACGTGCCAAGCGATGAGCCAGCGTCTCTTCCTGTTATCTCCAGGTAGTCATCGGGCTGTTTGGTTGGAGAAGGAAGAAAATATGGCCTTCGATTAGATAAAAGAACTGAGAGACTGAGAATATCAATATTGAGTGAGAAGTGTGTAAGGAAGTGAAGGCTTTGTTACCTTAAATCTCATGCTCCCAACATTATAAAACGCGCACAATACGAGAGTACGAAAATCGCATAAGAGGGACGAACAGGCGACATTAAAAAATTGGAGAATAAGTTGAGCGAAAGGATAACACGCTGCAGAGGGGAACACAACGAATATTCCATGTAATGATAATATATATGGGGTTTTACGTGCCAAGACCTCGATTTATGAAATATTGACGATGTGGTGTTGTATATAACGTGCGCTGACATCGCACATTACACGGACCTCTAGCATATCGCATGCATCCAAGTGCGACCGCCGCTGCCCAGACCGCGGGGACTTTCGGGTCAGTAGCCGAGCCCCGTAACCAGTGTAGTACCACCACCGAGGCGGACATCTAATCTATCGCGTGTGTGGTGCTTCAATTATACCATTCAGTCAGCAACCACACAGACCACGCATATATATATATATATATATATATATATATATATATATATATATATATATTGTAGAGAAGAATGGGAACGTTGTAATGGGCCGTCCTCTCCAGCGCCTTCTAGTGGGTCGCCCTCTTCTGGCTTCTGGTCGCCCTCTGTCGTGGCTTTTTGCTGTATTTCCCTGTATCCTCTGCGTGGATTGAAGCACGTAATCATCGCCCTGATACGCTGGAGAAACTTTGGCTCGAACTCATCGGCTAGATTGCTTCGATGCGCGCGCGGGCATAAAATCGCGCCAGAGACACCCTATCATCGGCTAGAGTTACTGTATATGCTACCTTTAGGTAGCAGAGTTGAGCCTCTGATAGAACTCGCCGCTCGCGCCACCATTCTCCCGCGCGCTCACGTGCGCAAAAAGCATCCCGTTTTAGGGAAAGCCAACTTCACGGCCGCGCGGGTGCTGGCGATCGCCGCGCCACCACCGCTGTATCAAGCCAAATCAAGCCGTCCGGCGAAGCGCAAGACGGTCCGCAAGACGGAATAAACGCCTTAACAATATATATATATATATATATATATATATATATATATATATATATATATATATATATATATACTTGTATGCGTGATGTTTGTTAATTTTCAACAAGGCTTATTGTTTCTTAGAGCAAATAGCCGTAGTTTCATATTGAACGTGTTGTTTACAGATGGATAACTGAGGCAACTGGAGTCACAAAGTTGTAGTGCCACCATAAACACCACAGGAGGAGGCCAGCATGTTTATGTCATCCGGATATTGTCCGATCACCGCACGTGTTCTTTTCATATTCGAAGGCACACATGTCGTTAATGTTGCAGCCGCGTCTTTATCCTACTGAAGCAGGCTAAACGTAACACTGAATACGGTGCGTTGACGTTATCGTAGCCGCCATGTTGCCGTACCACTACGTTAAGAAGCTGCGTTCCTGACGTCACGCGCAAGCTATCAATGGGGCAGGGCTAAGCGACATAGGACGCGACTCGGCCCTGTGCGTGCCGCTGAACGGGTAGCGAGAAGGATCACCTCCTCGTCGTGGCCGTCGCTGCCCCGGTTGTAGCCTTCCACGACCGAAGGCTGATCTTGGCAGCCCGCGCTGCCGTCTCGGCAGTTCAGCTGCGGTACCTGGTGAGACCGGCGGCCGGTTGTGTGCTGTCCTTGCGGCAAGGGGAGAACCTTGCCGTCTCTCACATTCAACTCATCACCTGCGAACGCCAGCACGCAGGATACTACCTTGTGCTTTTAAGGCAGCAGTGCAGAGACAATAATATCTGAAGGTTAACGTGCCAAAACCACAATATGTTCATGAGGCACGCCGCAGTGCAGATATCCGTAAATTTCGACCATCTGGCGTTCTTTAACGTGCACTGACATCGCAAAGTACACGGGCCTCTAGCATTTCGCCTCCATCGAAATGCCATGGCCGCAGCCGGGATTGAAGCCGTCACCTTTGGGTCAGCAGCCGAGCACCGTAACCACAACGCCACCGCGGTAGACAACAGTGCAGAAATTACGAGGTTAACCCATATATGCCCAGCGTCCTATATGTAGGACACTGGGCATATATGGGTTGAAAAGTAAATAATTATAATAATAACAATGTAATAATAATAATAATAATAATAATAATAATAATAATAATAATAATAATAATAATAATAATAATAATAATAATAATAACGGAGGTCTTGTGCCCAAACACGAAATGATTATGAGGCACTCCATAACGAGGCAACTCTGGCACAATTCCTACTACGAGCGGTTCTTTATCGTGCGCCTAAATGTAAGTACACCGGACGTTCTTTGCATTTCGCCCCAGTCGAAATGCAAGTAAGTGCATGTGAATGCAAGAAATCCAGATCGCTGGAAGATGAGACGCTGAGTTGTCGTGGCAACTTGAGTTCAATGACGGTAAACCAAGTATCGTCTTCAATTTCTTCCATATTTTCGAACTAAGCAACATTGCGACCAATTGCGGCCAGTGCGTCTGACCTTTCCATCAACATCGCTCATATCACCTTGAAAACATATGTCACGACAAATGTATGCGACAACTTTTAATTCTTGTAACCCATCTCTCGTTTTAACACTCCCCTGCGGGAACATTTAAGGAAAACAAGATGAATGATTCAATTAATGAACCACCTCCAGCGGCTTTGTGAGGGACTGAGTTGCACTGATAGTTGTCCAACTCAGTCTCTACGCATGCAGCGCGCACTTGCGTGAACTTTAAGTACAGCGGTTTATATTTGTGATCTATATAGCGGTAAGCACATGCGCTACCAGACATGTGAGGGGCCGTGTGTTCAAATCCCTCCACAGGTTTAAATTTTTTTTATGTATAAGTACAGTACTCACTAATTCAAACGCAAAAATTTAGGGCAAAGAAATTCACGTACATTCGTTTCTGTCACCTACAGTTCATGTCATATCGGCGTAATTTTGACTCGAACACTTACATAAAGAAGAAGGTATTGCGGCAAGATTACTGGCGTAGAAAGGAGGCTCGACTTACCTGACAAACAGCTTGAAAGATGAGCGAACATGCAAAGCAGAATGCCGCCTGCGACCGGGTAGCTCATGTTTACAGATGACGGGATGACAGCTTTAGGAGCTTTCGAGTCGGCGAGTCTGTGGAGTTTAATGAGACAAGTGGAGTTACCAAATCGTGTTTGCTGTTGGGTTTATCAATGATCCGCCTCTATTATGTCGTACCTGAACAGCGACGTCGGCGCTGCAGCCTCCTCCTAGCGTCCTTGTCTTCTTCTTCTGCCGAGTGATGTGGCATATACCGCGATGCATTGGATTGATCTAGGCTGCAAATTTGGACGTGGTCTGAATAAGAAAGTAAGTGAAACTACTAATGATAAATTAAAACGCTCGTTTTCTTAACGTTTCGTTTCATAGTCAAACCGTGCATATTGACTTAGAAAGTTAGGGTGTCCTCATGATATCGGCAATAGTTAAGGAATGTGACGCAGAGTACTCGCATTGAAGCAACAGAGTTCCGAGGCAGTAAGATCGTTTCCACGTCTCGCAGGGAGACAATCAAATTTCGTCGCAAGCTCCTCCTCGTTGTCGTCACGTCCCTGCACTTATGAGATGCCCAGGCGGAAATGTTGCCGGCTATGCGGGACAGGTTAACCCCGCCCGCTGAAACATCGCAACCACCGTCACCACCACAAGAACGTTCCCACTCGATAGAAAGAGAAAACGAGAGAGAGAGATTTATTTAATGTAATTTAGTACGTAATCAAGCCTGTCTGCAGGCCGACCGTTTGGTTGCACAATTCTAAATTCATGCAAACATATCAGTACGACCAATCATTATTCAATTAGGTTAGAACTTACAATACATGAAATAAAGCTACGTGTAGTCGATACGAAATGTAGATGTAGATGTAGATCCTGTACTGCTGGCTCACACCCACTACAGCACTTTTGAAAAGAGCGCATCGTTTGTGAGAATTGCCCACTGCAACACTAGCGAATGCGAGAGCGCGGATTCTCCGGGTAATTTTAAATCCTTCAGAACACAAACATTGTGTGTCATGGTGACTGAAATGATCGTCAAGTAGTGGTGCAAAATAGCCACTGTTTCCGGACACACTTTTCAAATGCGAAGCATTTTTTAGCGAACCCAAGGCACTTTGAGCGTATCTATCTACCTATCTATCTATCTATCTATCTATCTATCTATCTATCTATCTATCTATCTATCTATCTATCTATCTATCTATCTATCTATCTATCTATCTATCTATCTATCTATCTATCTATCTATCTATCTATCTATCTATCTATCTATCTATCTATCTATCTATCTATCTATCTATCTATCTATCTATCTATCTATCTATCTATCTATCTATCTATCTATCTATCTATCTATCTAACTATCTATCCGCCTATGACTTTGTGCTCTATTGGCAATTGGTTCATGGGATGTATACCAAATTTTGTATGGCATAACATCAATCAATGCATGGGGAACATAAATGGCAGGTCATAACATGAAAATCATTATATGCATGTCATGAACAGCATGATATACATGCCATGGCCTTAGTGCTCTCGCGGCCGTTTCATTGACTCAACATATTAGGACTGCAAGCTTTATTTGTCTCTTGAAAAATATTTTCGTTGCCGTTTGAAATTTCTGAATTTCCGTTTTTTGTTTCCTTTTGATGTATGCATTTATTTCTTTTTTTCAATTTTGGTACAAGTGTATGTGTTGAGCACTCCTGCGTTGTTGCTGCTTGGGTTTCACGGGGAAGTGGGATAAAAGCTGCCATTAAGCCGCTTTTATCCTACCATCCTGGTTGTTTGTGTATATTGTGTACTTGCGGCAACAATATAATTCAATACAAAATAGCAAAATTGGCACGGCATGGTATATGAGGAACATCAATGGCAGGTCATGTAATGCATGTCATGTACGACGTGATTTACGTGATACGTTCTTCGCGCTCTCGCGGGCGTTCGATTTACTTGGCATATACCGAAATTGGTATGGCTTGACATGACTGTATGAAAATGTAGGCCACGAGTCGTAATATTGTCACGTGGTCGTGACGTCGACGAAGGCAGCAGTCAGCACGTCAGAGATGAAACTCTTTATTTGCTTAAACATGCTTAAAACAGAACACGGGGAGGGGGGGGGTGGCCAATACATGCAACAATAAATAGCAAGAATAAAGCAACAAAGTACAATAAACAATAAGCACAAGCAAGAAAGTACAATAATAAAGCAAAATGACAGTCCTCAGATTCGCTAACGCGCGTAATATGGTTTGAGGCGCACGTCATGGACGACTTCAGGTCGTGCACGGCGCCGCTGAGAGTTCGTAATGCCGTCAGGGACAACCTCGTAGTCGAGTGCGCCGAGGCGTCGAAGTACCCTGTACGGTCCGAAGTATCGTCGAAGAAGCTTCTCACTAAGTCCCCGTCGGCGTATTGGCGTCCATACCCATACACGGTCACCGGGTTGGTATTCCATGTGGCGTCGTCGAAGATTGTAGCGGCGGCTGTCGGTCGTCTGCTGGTTCTGATCCGTAGGCGGGCGAGCTGTCGTGCTTCCTCGGCGCGCTGTAGGTAGGTGGTCACGTCGATGTTTTCCTCGTCGGTCACGTTTGGTAACATGGCGTCGAGCGTCGTTGCCGGGCTCCGTCCGTAGACCAACTTGTATGGCGTCATCTGGGTCGTTTCTTGCACGGCCGTGTTGTACGCGAAGGTCACGTACGGAAGGATGGCGTCACATGTCTTGTGTTCGACGTCGACGTACATGGCCAGCATGTCGGCGATGGTCTAATTTAGACGCTCGGTGAGGCCATTGGTCTGCGGGTGGTAGGCGGTGGTGCGGCGGTGGCACGTCTCGCTGTATTTGTAGATCGCCTGAGTTAGGTCCGCAGTAAAGGCGGTACCTCTGTCTTTGATGAGGAACTCTGGGGCGCCATGACGCAAGACGATGTGCTCCACGAAGAACTTGGCTACCTCGGCGGCACTGCCTTTGGGTAAGGCCTTTGTCTCGGCGTAGCGGGTGAGGTAGTCAGTTGCCACGACGATCCACTTCTTTCCGGTATTGGACGTCGGGAACGGCCCCAGTAAGTCCATCCCGATTTGCTGGAACGGCCGTCGAGGTGGCTCGATAGGCTTCAGAAGTCCGGCTGGCCTAGTGGGCGGTGCCTTGCGTCGCTGACAGTCCCGGCAGGTCTTTACGTAACGGGTGACGTGGGCGGAAAGGAGCGGCCAGTAGTACTTCTGTATTCTTGCTAGCGTGCGAGAAACACCCAGGTGTCCAGACGTCGGGTCGTCGTGGAGAGCCTGGAGGACCTCTGGCCGCAATGTCGAGGGTACCACGAGAAGGCAATCAGCTCGAAACGGTGAGAAGTTCTTCTTTAGGAGAACACCGTTGCGCAAGAAAAACGACGTCAGTCCCTCCGTGAATACCTTCGGAACAACGGTGATCCTGCCCTCGAGGTAATCCACAAGGCCCTTCAGTTCCGGGTCGGCTCGCTGTCGTTCGGCGAAGTCGTCGGCACTTATGGCTCCCAAGAAGCTGTCATCATCCGGGTCGTCGGGCGGTGGTGGGTCGACGGGGGCAGGAGACAGGCAGTCGGCGTCGGAGTGTTTCTTTCCGGACTTGCACACGACGGTAATGTCAAACTCTTGAAGTCTTAGGCTCCACCGTGCGAGGCCACCTGAAGGGTCCTTCCAGTTAGCTAGCCAACACAAAGCGTGATGGTCGCTCACAACTTTGAAGGGCCTGCCGTAGAGGTAGGGGCGAAACTCTGACGTAGCCCAGATGATGGCGAGGCACTCCTTTTCTGTTGTGGAATAGTTGGCCTCTGCCTTAGACAGCGACCGGCTAGCATAACTGATAACCCTTTCCAGTCCACCCGTCCGCTGCACAAGGACGGCGCCGAGTCCTACGCTGCTTGCATCGGTGTGAATCTCCGTATCGGCGTATTCGTCGAAATGCGCAAGTATCGGAAGTGTCTGCAGGCGTCGTTTGAGTTCATGAAATGCTTCGACTTGCACTGTTTGCCGCCTGAATTCGACGTCGGTCTTCGTGAGCTGCGTTAGTGGCTCGGCTATCCGTGAAAAGTCTTTGACAAAGCGTCTGTAATAGGCGCACAAGCCAAGAAATCGGCGCACGGCCATCTTGTCGGTGGGTGGCGGGAAAGCGGCGATGGCAGCTGTCTTCTGCAGGTCTGGGAGCACTCCAGTCTTGCTGATCACGTGACCCAAAAACAAGAGCTCCTGGTACGCGAAGCGGCACTTTTCTGGCTTCAGGGTGAGCCCGGAGTTCTTGATTGCTTGAAGTACGGATTGAAGTCTCTGGAGGTGTTCGTCGAAGTTCGAGGAAAACACAACGACGTCGTCCAAGTAAACAAGGCAAGTCTGCCACTTCAAGCCAGCTAATACAGTATCCATGACTCGTTAGAAAGTCGCAGGTGCCGAGCAAAGACCAAAGGGCATGACCTTGAACTCGAACAGGCCGTCCGGTGTTATGAAGGCAGTCTTTTCTCGGTCTCTCTCGTCGACTTCGATTTGCTAGTAGCCCGGTCTTGAGGTCCATCGAAGAAAAGTACTTCGCGTTGTGGAGTCGATCTAGGGCGTCGTCTATACGTGGGAGAGGGTACACGTCCTTTTTCGTGATTTTGTTCAGGCGACGATAATCGACGCAGAAACGTAGGGTCCCATCCTTCTTCTTCACTAACACCACCGGTGACGCCCACGGACTCTTTGAAGGCTGGATGATGTCGTCGCGTAGCATTTCGTCGACTTGTTTCTTTATGGCCTCACGTTCTCGCGTCGAAACTCTGTACGGGCTCTGACGAAGTGGCCTGGTGCTTTCTTCTGTTATGATGCGATGTCTTGCGATTGGTGACTGCCGAAGTCTGGACGACGATGAAAAGCAGCCCTTGTATTGCAGGAGCAGGGTTTTGAGCTGGTCTTGCTTGACCTTCTGAAGGCTCGGGTTGACATCGAAATCTGGTTCGGGACCTCGACTCGTCGAAGCAGGTTCGGCAGCATCGAAGAGGGCGAAAGCATCGCTGGCGGCTACACATTCTTCGATGTAGGCGACCGTCGTACCAATGTTGAGGTGCCTATATTCGTGGCTGAAGTTTGTCAGCACTACCTTTGCTTTACCGTCACGCAGCTCGGCTATACCTCATGCGACGCAAATTTTACGGTTCAGGAGTAGGTGCTGATCGCCCTCGATGACGCCTTCAAGATACGCAGGTTTTTCGGTGCCGACGGAAATAATGACGCTGGAACGCGGCGGAATGGTCACCTGCTCTTCTATCACATTCAATGCATGGTTCCCTGGCGTGGCGCGGGGCGGGAGCGCTTTATCTGAGGTTAGTGTTATCGACTCAGACCTCAGGTCGATGACGGCGCCGTGTTCACTTAGGAAGTCCTTTCCAAGTATTACATCCCTGGGGCAGTTTTGTAGGATTACAAAGCTCGCAGGATAAGTCCGGTTATTGATGGTGACTCTCGCCGTGCAGACACCAATCGGCGTTATCAGGTGGCCTCCAGCTGTCCGGATTTCGGGTCCACTCCAAGCGGTCTTTACTTTCTTCAGCTTGGTGGCGAATGACCCACTGACGACGGAATAGTCGGCCCCAGTGTCGACGAGAGCGGTGACGTTGTGGCCGTCGATGAGAACGTCGAGGTCGCTAGTTCGTCGTCTTGCGTTGGGGGTTGGGTCGCGGCGTCGGGTCACGGCTGCGTCGGTATGTTCCGCTGCTTCCTTGTTGCGTCGTCGGGTCTTCTTCGGTCCGCGAGGTTTCGTCGGCAGGGCTTCGTCTGCTTCGCGTCGTGTTCTGCAGGTCTCGTCGCGTTGTCGTCGGCGGCGGCCGCGGAGGATCTTCGGCATTTCGTCGTACAGCAACCGCACCTCCATCGGTTGCTGCCCTTAGTTTCCCGGATACGGCTAGGCGACCGGCCCCGATTTGGGCCAGTGTACTGCCGGCGATGCGGTGACATGCAGCGGCCCGGCGAAGGCGAGCGGGAAGGTCGTCGTTCTTGCCACTGTGTTCCGGTGAGGTAGTCGTCGATGTCGCGAGGCCGTTCGCCTGGCTGCGGGCATGGCGCGTTGACGGCGAATCCTCGAAGCCCCATCTGTCGGTACTGACAGCGGCGGTACGTGTGGCCGGCCTCCCCGCAGTGGTAGCAGAGCGGGTGGTTGTCAGGGGCGCGCCAAACGTCGGTCTTCCTTGGCGTGCATCGCTGGCCGGCTGGCGGGCGGTATGACGTCGGTGCCTGGTGGCGGAACTGCTGTGGCGGTGCGGCGTCTTGACGTGGGCGAAGAGGGGGGCGTTGCGTCGGGCTGCAGCAGCATAGCCTCACTGCTTGGAGCTGCGGCGCTGCCGGCTGAAGAACACCCAGTGACTGTTGGATCTCCTCGCGTACAACGTCAGCAATCGACGTCACTTCGGGCGGTGCCAAAGGTGCGAGCTTTCGCAGCTCCTCTCGCACGATGGCTCGGATCGTTTCGCGCAAGTCGTCGGATCCGAGGGCATGAACAGCTGTGCTGTCTTGAAATGCGCGGCGATTGTACTGCCGGGTGCGCATCTCCAGCGTCTTCTCGATGGTCGTGGCTTCTGAGACGAATTCCTGGACGGTATTCGGTGGATTCCTCATAAGTCCAGCGAAGAGCTGTTCCTTTACTCCTCGCATGAGGAAATGAACCTTCTTCTCTTCGGGCATGTCAGGGTCAGCATGGCGGAACAGTCGGTTCATCTCTTCCGCGAAGTTGTCACCTTTTCATTCGGGAGCTGCACCCGAGTTTTCAGTAATGCGGCGGCCCGTTCCTTTCGCACGACGCTTGTGAACGTTTCCAGGAAAGCGCTGCGAAAGATGTCCCGGTTCGAGGATTGGATTCCCGATTCCCGATTCTGGAACCAAGTCCTTGCCGCGTCTTCCAGGTAAAAGTACACGTCGCGCAGCTTGTCCTCGGTGTTCCAGTTGTTGAATGCTGAGACCCTTTCGAACGTCTCCAGCCAGGTTTCGGGGTCATCACTTGGTGATCCATGGAAGGTAGGCGGCTCTCTGGGCGGCTGCAGCACGACAGCTGCAGGGGACACTGCGGCTGTCATCGTGCCCGTTGTCTTCGTCGCCGTGGTTCTTGGCTTGTCCGGTAGGAGTCCAAATTGAGGGGGTAGTCCTTTGAGTCTCCGGCTTGCTCGACTGTCCCTGATGATGTCGGACTGTCGTTGTCTTCTTCACGAACGGGGCTGGGTTCACGGCTTGACGGGGGCGTCCGGAACATGAACGTACCCAGCACCTCCACCAGATGTCACGTGGTCGTGACGTCGACAAAGGCAGCAGTCAGCACGTCAGAGATGAAACTCTTTTTATTTGGCCGAACTTGTGGCCGGGAAACTGAAACTCAAACTACAGCTATACACTGCTAGCGGCGAACATCGATCAACTGACAAGTGGTGAAGCGCGTCGGCATTTAAACATGTGCCGTCGAATATTCCAGCGTTATCGCTGGCTGTCGTGCAAATTCTAGAATAAGCTCGAGTGTGCGTGTCTTGCGCGCAATCTTAACAAAACGATCTACAATGATCGCGAAGCTTCTCGAACACTGAGGCGCGGTTCGTGCTAAGCGTTGCTGACAGTCTTTGTGGCCGAAAACCAAATACAGCAAAAGTGATAAAGAAACGCACGTGGCAATATGAATATCGTGTCATGCATCTCATTACGACATTATTTACGTTCTATGGTCTTCCTGTTTTTGCTGGAGTTTCATTGATCTGGCAACACCAAAACTGGCATGACATGAATGCATGGAGAACATAAATTGAAGGTCATATCATTAGTATCATGTCATCAGGCCCGTAGCCAGGATATTTCTTGGGGGGGGGGGGGGGGCACTAGCTGAAAGGGTTGAGTATTTGAGAAAAACGCCTATTTTCATTGTTTATTTTCGGTAAAACACCATGTATCATAAAAATTTCGGGGGGGAAGGGGCTGGGCCCCCCGAGCCCCCCCCCCCTGGCTACGGGCCTGCATGTCATGCATTTCCTGCACGACATGATTTACATGATAGGCTTGGCCTTATCGCGGGCGTTTCATTAACATGACCTATACCGAACAAAATTGGCATGACATGCTATGGCTGTATGACAAATATACACGAGAGGTCATAACATGAAAATCATGTCATGCGTATCATGTACAACGTGATTTTCATGATACGGCCTTCGCGGGCATTTCGTTATTTTAAAGGGACATTGAAGAGCAAAACGATTTTTCTCATATATTAAAGTACTCTTTCACAATACCAAAAACACCACGCTTGCTACGAGAAGACGCTTAGTAAGTGAGAAAACGCGCAAAACACAATGTGGGTGGCGACGCCACCTTGAAGTTTCCGCACCATTCGCCGTGACGTCACATGTTTTGACGCTTTTACTAGGGACTACGTAGTTCCTAATCGGTAGAAATGAAGTACATTGTCCTCTGAGGGGGCCATAGACTTAATATACCAAGTTTGGGGTAATTTTGTTGGGCCAATGGCGCCAGCATACGATAAATACTTTTCGAAATCTATGACGTCACGCGGGGAGATTTCGGCGTGAAATTTAAAAATGAAACTTTGAACTTTATTTTCTTCTCTAATAATAAACCTATGATGGCGAAATTAACTACATTAGAGTTCTCAGAGCACAATTTATCGATCTAAACCGACTCATTGTTTCTCTTTAGTGTCCCTTTAAGCGTGCCAAAATAGGCATGGCATGCCATGAGCCCTTGACGAACATCAATGACAGATCATAACATGAAAATCATGCCATGCGTGTAGTGTATGTCATGATTTACATGACTCGGCCTAAGTTCTATTGCGAGCGTTTCACTAGCTTGATATATACGAAAACTGGATTGAAATGACATGAGTGTGTGGTGAATGCCTTGATGACATGAATGCCTCGATTTATTTCAAAGCCAAACGGTGCGGTGTATGGAGGTGCCTCGCGGGCTGCTTTACACTACATCGATTTCCCACAGTGCGTGGGAAATGCCGGTTTTCTTCATTCCACCACCATGAAATTCAGCGAAGCGTTCAGAGAAAGCGTTCTTTAAAACTTGGTTTGCGCTGCGGGTACGATGCATTCATATTCTTCAGGTTTATTCATGTTCTGCAAAGAGCAGGTCTTAAGCCTAGTGGTTATGTCATTCGGTTTCGTAGCGTGGGGGCCTGGGTTGGTTACCGAGCACGACAAGAAATTCATTTTGTTTAACGGCGACGATCGTCTTGCGCGACAGAGTGGCAGATGGACATTTTTCTCGTTGGGTCTGCATAGAAATGCTTAGGCATTATAAAAAAGGAACACATCTTTAATCGGGCGGGAGGATCTTGCGGAAGTAGTTCCCTTGTCCCTGGAATACATTAGCAGTCTTGGCGGCGACCGCCCTCTCTATCAACATATCTGACCCTTGGGGCGGGAGCTGCAAAACAGCACCTCCCACTGTTCCAGAGACGTAGTGGTTAGCGGGCAGAGATGGCAAGTGTAGGTTTTTATTTTGTCTTCATAAAAATGTATAATAGTGTTCATAGGTCTTCGCATAAATGCCCTAGTTCGGCATATTTAGTTGCGAACAGGAAGTTTATCCTTCTTGATGTGGAAACGTGGCAGTGGATGAAGTGTGGAAGTGGAGAACTTCTCCACTGCCACATTCATACAAGCAGTGTCTTGCATCTTGCATCTGCGAAACACACCGCTGGCTCGATTCAATGCCGAATCCTATTTCTTTTATTGTATGTTAAAGGGACACTAAAGAGCAAAACGATTTTTCTCGCATTAGTAAAGTAGTCTTCGGCGATACCAAAAACACCACGCTTGCTGCGAGAAGACGCTTAATAAGCGAGAAAACGCGCAAAGAAAGAAAATACAGGTGGCAACGCCACCTTGGAATTCCCGCACCATTTGCCGTGACGTCACATATTTTTGACGGCGCCTGCTTGGGCCTACGTAGTTCCTAATCGGTTAAATCGAAGTACATTGTCCTATGAGGGGGCCAGAGACTTTACATTACGAGTTTGTGGAAATTTCGTAGAGCCAGTGGCGCCAAAATACGTTAAATGCTCTTGGAAATCTTTTACGTCACGAAATACAAAGTTCGGCCCGAAATTTAAAAATGAAACTTTGAACTTGGTTTTCTCCTCTAATAACCAACCTATGGTGGTGAAATAAACTGCACAAGAGTTCTCCGAGCACACTTTATCAATCTAAACCAATTCATTCTTTCCTCTTAGTTGTCCCTTAAGATTGCATGCATCCTCCCGTTCACCTCCATGCAAAGGCTAATTGAGGTGCGGCAAAATTGATTCGCGCACGTTGCGACCTGTCTTACATAAAAAAGAATCTGCGTCCTCTGAATGAACTTAGTCAAGAACGAGTCCTAATCTACTCCGTTGTTGCGCATCCTGACACAACGTAATAAATATTAACTAGCTAACAAATGAACGAGTAGGGATTGATACGTTGTTTGGTTCTTTACATATTTAGCAGCAATCAGACAGTTCTGTTTTCACGCGACACGACTTGTCTACCCAAATTTCACACATCCGGTGCCCTTTTGCAGGACAAGTTTCCGCGGGAGCTGCGCGGACTGACTGCTGGTCAGCGTGCACTGGCCGCGTTCGAAGAATGCATGAGCGGCAGCCCGCAAGGTGGTCACACCGAGAGATTGAGCGTGCTGCTGTAGTTTATGAAAGAACGGAATATATCATGGCCCGATCATCCGACAGATGGCGCCCATCCGCTTGGAGTGCTGTTGGACCTTGCCTATAACTGGCACCTCCACCTATGGTTTGAAGTACGTCCGTTGCCCCGCACAGAAAGCTCCTAAGGCTGACCTCCTGCTGAATGCCGGAGACATGTTGCCTTACTGGTACATGCTACCAGCATGACGTTCACAGGCGGGATTAGGTGAGATATTGGGGAATGTTCTACGCTTTATTCAGCGGCGGTGCTCAATCGGACCTAAGTGAGGATCAAATCCTTAAGATTTCTACTGTCGAGGCGGACATTTTTCGAGAGCTCACGTTCGCCTACCTACACCTTGACAAACAGTTCGCACGGATCGCCGTCGAAAACATAGACCAGCACACGCCCGCGATACCGTTACAGGAGTGGAAAGAGCAGATGGACGCAACGGTCGCTGCGGACACGCACAGCGGCAGTCGGTACACCTTCGAATCTGTGGCAGTCTCCGACAAGGCGCTGCTCGAGGTGATAAACCGACTCTTCAGCAACTACAGCAGAGAAGAGCTTGCATCAAATATGGTTTTTCAGTGCAGATGTTCGGGCCACTAGGAAGCAGCGATATGTTTCTAGCCTTATACAAAGTTAAGGGCACAGTCAGTCTCCAGAAACGGATGTTTTGTTCAACCGAGGTAGAAGAGATGTACGGCCCGCTCGTCAGCTCGCCTTACGTGGCCGTCAATTTCGACGATCACGATAGAAGGAGCGTCGACGAAGACTTGGCCGACGTGACGAACGCGGCGCATGAGAAGATTGCCACTGTCTCGTCACTAAGCAGTGCGACGCGCACTGTAATGGCGAACAATCTCGACTCGTTGCAGGCAGCCCTGTGGCCGCCAGATTACCTCCTCACTAACGACACATTGGGAGCCGCGTACGCTAATTTCTCGTCTGCAAAGGACACTTTCGTCGAGTACTGTATCGACGCACACGAAAACATGGCGCGCTTGTATCGTGCCACCGGCCCCACTCACGGCCCATTCCTGAAGCTACCACGGAATTACCGACTTCCGTACTTCTCTTACGAATACCTGACGAACCTTGTGCATATGTCGGTGGCTGCTCTAAGCAAGCACACCTTTACGTCGCCGAACGGCACCGCCGCCATGCGCTTGGGGACCAGCGGTTTCGACTTTGCGAGGAAATGAGTGCGCGCCTTCGACAACGCAGGCCTGCGGGTAGACGCTGAAGGTAATATACTCGACGGACCACTGCCCTTCCCGGCTATGAAGCGCAGCAGCTGCACGATCCAAGAAGACGGCGACGGCATCCAGGAGCTACCGGCGCTCGAGGTGGCGCACTCTGCGTTCGAGCATAGAGCGCGTAACTCCTCTCAGCGCGTCATGGAGAAGTATTCGGAGGAGCAGGTCTTCTTCATTACGGTCTGTTTAAGCTTGTGTCGCCAGCCAACAACCCTGCGTGGCGTTTTCACCGGCGGGTGCAATGAAGCCACGGCAAATTTTGAGCCGTTTTCGGTCACTTTCAGTTGTTCCACTGGCGCGAGAATGAACCCTGCGCGCAAGTGCACTTATTTTAAGTAAGCGGCAGGCCGACGCCGTGTAACCTTTGGTAAACAAAGAGCAGCGGTTTCTACGTTGAATCAGTGCGCACTGAAGAGTCAACGTTTCGTGATTTTTTGTGTAAACACGTCAACACAAATGTGGTCGTGGTGATAAGACCATATACTTCAGTGATCATTGAATAATAATCACACTTTTTTGTTGCGAAAATGAGTTTTTGGGACTCGAGTTAACAAAGCTTGCTTACAAAACGTTCTGTTCAAGTGAGAATATGTAATAGACATTCCGGTGAGGGATAAAATACAGCTAAATATTGATCTAGTGAAAACCGACTTTACGAATTTCCCGATCTAACGAAGAAATTTCCATTCCCCGACAGGTACCCAAAGGGTTCAGTGTTGTCATAAACTCGAATTAACTAAGCTATCATGGCACTATACCAGATTTGACGATGTTTTTCTAGAAAGAAAAGAA
>NC_051184.2:38280342-38390998 GCF_013339695.2 Rhipicephalus sanguineus | reverse complement strand
CGACTAGTTCGTACATAACTTTCAGGGCTTGTCTCATCTTATTCTTTGCGTCCTCCTGTTTGCACTGATGCACTGAAGTTTCCAGCTTGAAAGAAAAAGGGGCTGTCACATGAAGTCGAGTGGTATGCGGCGAGAGAAAACGCACACAACGGGACACTATGACAACTACGAGACACACGACGCGAACGAAGTTTCAGGGCTTTACACGGCGCGCAAACGGCGCAATCGCCGCAAGCACACACTCGCGTACTCGCGAGTGTTGATATGGTGTGGCCATCTATTAACTAGCCTGCAAACGCTCCTTTCGCTCGCAGTAAATTGCATAAATAGCCGTCGTATTCTTTCGTAGAAGTATTCAAATAAACACAAAACAATATCCGCAAGTTTTTAATTGTGCAGATGCTTCTTTAGGATTGATATGTGATGGCAAGAATGACAACGTTCCAAGATGTCAGCGTTCTTGTGGTTATAGGTCTCGCGGCCCAGCTTTTCCTCTAGAGTCAGTATATTAACTCTATGGGAGAGGCCCATCATATTTCAATGCATTGCGAAAGTGTGGGGGAAGTGACGTCAGATTTATGGGGCAAACAAACCGGTATGGGGCAAACAAACAGCAGACGCCCCCGCGGCGTGCTCTCCGCGGTGGTTAGCTTCTGCGCAGGTTTGTAGTCCCGGGCGTAAACTTAGCGTGTATTGTGCGGTTCGCACGCAGTAAAATGTTGTAAGCAGACGTTTACAAGGCTGTTCGTGCGTGGCAGGCCCGAGCGCGGCGTGCTGAAATTCTTCGTGGAGCGTTTTTGTGCAACAGTACAGAATACCGGTACGTGCCGTGATCAAAAACGTTCAGCCCCTGCATAATCGTATTCGAACTCACCTAGCAGTGACTTACGCGTTCTGCTGGGCGTTAGGCTTTCGCTTTCTCGTAGCCCGATTTCCCGATCTGTTGCCGGATTAGCGGTTCTTGTTCGTGTATATGGAGTGAGCGTTGTAGTATTTGGCGCAACGCCAACCTATAGTTGACGTAACTTCACGTCGAAAAATAGGGCACCGCTGTATTGTATACGTGATCGTGCACGTAAGTTTGTAATTCCAGTACGCACACAACAACAAGCACGCAGCGAGCGCACACCGCACAATACATACATGACGTAGTCCGATAACAACAACATAAGTTTATTGCCCTTTCGTTGAACGACACACTCTAAAAACGTACGATGCCTTCGGCGCATGTTATGTACGGCGCGTCAGACGGCAAAAACAAAAGTTCACGTGTGTTCTGAGTTGACACAATGAGTAAGAAGCAACAGAGCGCACATCCGAGAGCTTCGCGTGCATATACCATGCATTAGTGATCAGCAATGAAGCGAACGTGTACGTACACATGAAAAGTGACAGCCGGCACTTTCCGCAGTGCACGCGATTTGCACCGGGTATACGCAACCATACGCAACAGCTGGGCATTGCGTAGCTTTTCTAAAGAACACACACAAGGAGCAGCACGCGTGAATCGACTGCGCCGCGGCGCCCATGGAGGAAGGAAAACAAAGGAGAAGCCCTGACGTCACATTCGTGAAGCCTCCACATCGCAAACATTCGCATCGCCTCCTAGCGAAAGAGCAGCTAAACATTTGGCTATTTTCGTCGCGTCATTTGCAAGCGCATGCGCGCTTCGAGCGAGACGCGAAACTTATTGCAGTGTTTTGTTTTTTGTTTTGTTTTTCGAGGCGCAGGATATTCAAGCTGCTAAGTTCCTTCTGTGAGTGTGTTTTTTTTTTTTAAAGAAAGCTACGCAACGTCCAGCTGCTGCGTATACCCGGTGCAAATCACGTGCACTGCGGAAAGTACCGGGTGTCACTTTTACGTTCGCTTCGTTGCTGATCACTGATGCATGGTATTTGCATGCGAAGCGCTCTCACGTGCGCTCTGTTGGTTCTTACTCATTGTGTCTACTCATAACACACGCGAACTTTTGTTTTTGGCGTACGACGCGCAGTACATAACATGCGCCGAATGTATCGGATCGTGGTTTTAGAGGCTGTGTTGTTCATACGGAAGGGCAATAAACTTTTGTTGTTATCGGTCTGCTTGGTGTATATATTGTGCGGAGTGCCCGCGCTGCGTGCTCCCTACCAGCAAAATTTGCTTGGCCCAAGCATGGTAAATCATCAGTGGCCAAGCTGTCCATGAATGGAAAGTTATTGGAGGCCAAGCAAAATATGAGCTTGGCAGTTGTAACAAGCCTACCATTGGCCAAGCAAAGGAAGGCCGTGCTTGGCAAATCATTGGAAACACCTCTTGCCATGGTTGGCACTGTAGTGGAACACCATGCAATAACCAAGCATGTTCTAGATATGGAGGCCAAGCATTTTGGCCAATGTAATTTCTGGCACATTTTTGTAGTTTTTTGTCTTGGATAAATTTGATGCCCGGCTACTTTTTTCTACATTTTGTCTGTACCCCCCCCCACCCCCCAAACAAGTCACAAGGCAAATATTTCTGGTGCTTCAGGTTTATTTTACACTGAATATATACAAGGCAATAAGCCATTTTTATATTCCTTCCTGAACTCTTGCGATTATAAAGTGTTGCTTGGGCTTCTGTTGGAGTCTTTCATCAAGGTGGCACGCCGTCTTTGCATAAGTGCACCTTCTTGATCCACAGCGAACATGAGCCACCTTTTTGTTATGTCCGAAACAGCTGCGTCAGTCGTGTTGAACAGGGTACGTCTGGCACCTGTGAAATACAAGGAGACAAAAAATCATGAGCTTCTCTTTAAAGTCATTTCTCAGGCTTTCAACAATTTTCAACACATAGCGGGAACATTTGTTGGAAGGCTAATCGGTTATGCATGATTATGAAGATCAGAACACATGCAGGGACAGGAAGAGTTGATTGGACAGCATAATACATATTTTTTTTTCACTTTCAACTACAAGTTTATTAATGGAGTAGCTTGCGTAGTTTTGTGAGAACCCCATCAATATGAAATAAAAGATGAAGAAATACAACAAAAAATGTCCCACTTTATCTTCTATTCTGGCACCCTCTTCCAGAACAACATATATTCTTTCAAATTATAAAAGATCATACTCTTTTTGCTGATAGCACTATGGAAGGAGCATTGGCGCACGAGCACTCTATTATGTCCTTGTTTTCTTCCTGTACGTACGTCCTTTGAGATTTATGAACGTTGCTGGGATAGTTCGATGTACCATAATGTTGTAGTTGCCGGGGAGCTTCTGTTGAGTCCTGCTGCTTAGCAGTGCTGCTGACTGTTAAACAAAGAAATTGGTTATGTGCTCTGGTTCTCGGCTCCTAAAAATAGGAACTCCAATAAACAGAAAATAAGATGATCGAACACTGCACTGGAGAAGCATCTTGGTAGTACTGAAACTGTTTGTTTCAATGCTGATTCTTGCTCCTGATGGCACAAGTTGGCAGTATTCATGAAGGCAGCATATATAAACTCTGAAAAATTTTTATCAGTTGGACAAGTTTCCAAACAAACATCAGTAATGCAGTATGTGCAAATATACTGGTCGTGGTGAAGCATCTTCTAAACTACGACCGAAATATCACAACATATGGAGAAGTCTACATAATACTGAACCTCATAATGAGGATGTTGTCCTGCAGAGCAGGAGAGAAAACTAGAATTTGTTTTTTATTGACACTTACCAAGGAGAAACAGCAGCACATTTGCCAGGCTTTTAAATGCTAATTTGTTCTCAGAAACCCAGCTGTACTTCTGTACGACCATTTTAGATACAATGTGCTGGAGCTCTCTGTGCATGGCATCTTTAGCACTGCTGCCATCTTCTAGGGAGAAATAGCTGATCTGTAATGAAAAAAAAAGCAATAATTATTAAGTTTATCAAAGAAATGTTACACATGTTTAAAAGCTTGGAAAGAAGTCTTTATTATATTCAGAGGTTGTGGTGCCAACAGAAAGATAACGTTGCAGTGATAAAACAGCATTATTTCATCACTTGAAATATTCATTATACATTCTACGCAGTACTTGTGCGGACTGACAAAATCTATGCCTTCATGGTGGAAAATTGTGACTAAAAGTAATAAAACCCAGTAAGAATTCAGCATGGCAATGTGGCAACGCAAGGCGCTCCTCCAGAAGCGAACGAGAAATAGCCGCGCACGCCGACCACACGCCACTCGCTGCTACGTGTTAAAGGGCATAGTATACGAAGCTCGACGCTGCTTGATACAAAGTACGGTCATACTGCATACTAAGTGGAACCTTGCATTTACCGAGATGTAGCAGCTAGAGACTGCGTCAGCGGCTCGGCAACTGTCTTTCGGACCATGCAGGGGGCAACACCTCAGGTGGCAGTCCGTTCAGTTATGTCATATCGCGAATAGTTTTCACAGAAAAACCGTGGATCGCTCATGAAAAATTAAGGCGAATTGAAGCGATGCTCGAACACCGTACAGAAGAACGTTTGACATATGCCCGGTTTTCGCTGGTAACATGGGAAAACTACGGCATGTGCAATCACACACATTGAAAAGAGTTAGGACTACACATGCACTACGTACGCAGCATCCGCGATTTTCGCTTCAGTGAACCTCGTCATCGAATCCCATATTGCATAGAGGGAACAGGGGCAAATAGAGAGACTGCTGAAATTTACTCACCTTCTATTTCAACTTGAATTAGAAGCTCGTCGCCCCCCTGCACAGCACACCTCCACCTTCAACCAACGCCATGCGAACAAGGAACAAGGCGCCGCCGCCGGCCGCGCCGCGCAGTCATACACGCGTGGTTGGAGAGTGTATTCGGTACATGCGAATACACGCTTAAAGCCCCATTAACTGCAATATTTTTGATGACTTGTACACTATTACACAAGCGCATAACGGCCGCTGCAGTTTATAAATTCGTGAAAATTGCCTGTTTGGATGCATTGGTGAACTATTTTTTTAGCGCACTAAGGTTGTGCACAGGCCGAACCGTGCCGAGCGCGGAAAAAGGTGCGAAATTCAAACGTCGCACTGCGCGCGAGCGCATGTACAGGTCTGGTCCTCTGGATAAAAAGAAATGCAAAAAGAAGTATTCCGTAGAGCAATCAGAGCGAACTGAATTAATGACCGGAAAAAATATTAGCACGTGGCTATTCGGTAGCTGTTTGTAAGACTTCACGACAAACTGTGCTAGAGAAACGGACACAACCGCTCTTCCGTCTCATTTTTTTTAACCGCTTGTACGTCTTCGTGCGTCACGAATTTCCATGGAGAAGAATAATACAAAGAAGTGAGTATGCTTGATGGCCAAGCACATTCCGAGAACATTGGCCAGCAACCATGGCACGTTACAGAAAAGCCCTTGGCCTCCATCTTAAATGTGGCAGATATCTTTCAAACCTTTTGTTTCATTCTAATAAGTGGTAAGAGCCAACAACTACGGGAAACACGCACTTAAAAAATAAATTGGCAACTTTCGCTGCCATCTTATCCATATTTTGCATGTAGGCCATGCCTTTTTCTATCACGCTGTCAGGGCATTGGCCAATGAAAACGGAAGCCGATGGGAATCCAAGATGTGTCCAATGATCGGCCATCGGCCACTGCTGGTAGGGCTATTAGTTCTGTGCGCACTAAAATTACAAGCTTTGCGATCACGATCGCGTATACAATACAGCGGTGTCCTCTCTTCGACGTAAAGTTACCTCAAATACTAGGTTGGCGTTGCGCCGAATAGCTACTAAGCAAGCTCTTAAAATCGTGCAGTGCCGCTTGCATTACGAGCAGAGAACAGCTAATCGGCCAGTAGAGCGGGAAATCGGGATACGAGAAAGGAACAGAAAGACATAACGCCCAGCATTCTTTTCAACAACTTATGCTCAACGTCCTGATTACATGACATGTAGAACGCGTAAGTCACTGCCAGGTGAGCTTGAAGACGATGATGCAGGCATAGGCCTGCGCACGGGGGGTCGAGGGAAGGCGCAAAGACTACCCCATACATAGACTTAATAGGGAGGGGGGGGGGGGCGCCGCGATGAACTTTCGCACCACCCCCCCTGAAGGGGAACCCTGCGCACCCCTACGGATGCAAGGACTGAATGTTTCTGGTTACGGCACGTACCGGTACTTTCTGAACTGTTGCACACCAACGCTTCTCGAAGAATTTCATCACGCAGCGCTCGGGCCTGCGGCGCACGAACATCTTGGTAAATGTGTGCTTAAAACATTACACTGCATGCAAACCGCACAATACGCGTTAAGTTTACGCCGGGACCGCTCATCTGCGGACAAGCGATCCAGAGCGGGGAACACGCCGCGGGGCGTCCGCTGTTTTGTTTGCCGCATAAATTTGACGTCACTTCCGTCACACTTCTGGCAATGCGTTGGGATATGATAGGGCCCCTCCTTAATTTTCCTTCCGCCATGGCTATACCCATCATTCCCATGATGGGTGAAGCGCCATGCCTTGCAGCTCCCATAGGCACTAGCGCCAGATTTCCCTCTAGTGTACAATTATGAAACTCTCTGGTATAGACCACTACTACGCTGGCGCAAAGGAAATATGGCGCTCCAATAAATCGGCCAGACATGAAAGTTATGCTTAATATACTTCTATTTCTGCCATTTCTCGTAGATTCGTTGAGAAAGTACGCTTAAGAGTACCAATTTCAGATAGACTTCACTCGAGTTCACTTCGTATACCTCTGTCTAAAATATCACTACGTATGTTTACAACGAAGAATAATAATAACTTTTTTTCACTGAGCCTAATGGTGTGATTTCTCTCTACAGCTTCTTCGAATGACGACGTAAGAGTTGCCGCCAGCCTGTCGAGTCCCGCGGTCTTTAGCTTCTGGCGCCGGGTCGGCCTACTCCGGCACGTTACGAAAGTGAGTTTTAGACTGCGCTCCTCTTATTCAGTCTCCCTATGCGCTTCTCGAATGAAGAGCCTTCTTAATTATGTCGGAAATAATCTGGAGGCGACCCTATATTCCTTGACTTAGGTGTGTGGTAGTGGAACTAGCGCGTCGGCGTTTCGTGTGCCCTGGTGTATAGCTTCGTATTGCGCGCGCTGCCGAACCGAATCTCGGAGGACACGTAGAAAGAAGCGCGTGGTTGAGACCTGCTCCGCCAGGTGCCGCAGCGATACCAGATGCTCACTCCAAAAGCGGCTGCTCTCTCAATGAAATCATTCGATGAATGTGAACTAACTATCCTGACAGTTAATTGGTCGTTGTCTTAAAGTAAAGTTATGCTCCGATATTGTATGTGACCAATGTAACTTTTAACTTGAAGCAGAACAACTGATTTGCTACCAGATTATTTTTTTTTTAAAAGTTATCTGAATATTCGGAAAACTGGAAGTAAGTGCTCGATCGGAAGTGGCTGGAGCCACAAAAAAGAAAGAAAGAAAAGGCGCTCATTAAGCTACCATTCTTCTCGGACTAAACGGGCACAAAGCTTTATTTCTCACCCACTACAAAAGCGATATGATCCTATCTCATTTCCACTTGATACGGAACGTCACGGCGACGGCGGAGCTTCGCCTGGTGCTTATTTGCGATTATTAGACGCGAGCTAGTTGGTATGGATCTTCCATAGTAAACAGCGCCTGGAAACACGGACGTGAAAGAGCACGATATACCATTATTACTCGCATCTGTTGTGAAGGTACAGCGATCAGATTGCCGGTCGAACGTTTAAAGGGCCCCTAAACCCCCTCCGACATTTTCCCAAACATTTCAAGTAAACAAGCGCATCGCGTGCAGAATGCCGTCGCGATCAACGATGCCACACGCCGCAGCGCTACAGGTCGCGGGCGCGCCACAATTTCGAAAAAAACAATAGCTTCTCCTTTCCGGTCCCCGCCATTCCCGCCACTGACATGTGTGACATCACCAGTGAAACTATGACGTTATCAGTTTCGATGCTTGCGATTGGCCGAACGACAACCGACGACTTCCGGTTACTCTGCAAACAGCTGTTCATGCGCACCTTGCTGTTCTTGGTCGTGTTGCCGCTTGCGAATCGACATCTGCGGCCCGTAAGGGCGCGCTCACGCTAGCGGCAAGCCTGCCGCAACGGCGCGGTGCCGCAGAACGGCGGCCGTCGCCGCACGCGCGACAGCAGTCCAACTTGCACGGCAAGCTACGCCGGCAAGCCTCCGAAAAACATGGCCGCAGTGCCAAAAGCGGTTGTCGTCCACCTCGAGTCTATCAAGTGGCCGCCGGGTGCTCTGTAGCGTGTAAGCTCCGAACTGATGCTTCCATTTGCTTTAGATTCATGTCCTTAAGCTTCGACAGCAAAGTATTCGTACCGATTCAGCCCCGTTTTGGAGAGCCATACTCAAATAATCGATGCTGTAGGCTTAGCGAGTCGAGAAGGGCGCTTCCGAATGCTCGGAGGACATAGATTACGCGTTTGTTAGTTGTTTCTAATCCTCCATAGCTGGCGCCACTTGACCTGGCGCCAGCTTGGGGACATTTTATTTGGTTTTACGCGACGCTTTCTTTAATGCCGGACAGACTAAAACGCAACCGCCAAGTCGCTAGCGTAATTACACATCCACGCCTTGCGGTTTGATGAGCTCCGTGAACTCATCTCGAGCCGAGGTGGTCTGGCACGGCGTGTCCCCGTACGGGTCCCATCACGTTGGCGATCCTTTGAAGGCGTGCGCGCAACACAGGGTCCATACCGGCACGATTCGTAGGGGCACGGGCCGGCACGGCAGCAACAGCGGTTAGTCAACGAACAGTGCACCCAGATACCACACAGAGTTGACGGCGAGCTGGAGCGTCGGAGTCGCGGGAGTCGCGGCAACCGGAAGTAGACGCTGTCTCGAACAGCGCGTCAGCGGTGACGTATGCCACGCGAGATGAGGAGGGGCATTCAGCGAGGAGGGCAAAGCGGTTTTGGAAGAATGTAACGTAGGAAAGAGGGAAAGAAGCGATCGTGGCGTTTCGATCATCAAACGCGTGTAACTCCGCTATTACGGCACCGTTTCGAAAAATTCTCACGGCTACGTGTTCGTTGTAAACTCGAGCACAACTTCCTCACCTCAACTAAATTTCGACCGCTGGGTGGTTTAGGGGCCCTTTAAGAGCTATTCAATGCGTCCAAAAAGAACCTGTTGCGTGGGCGTCCCGTCTATTTCTCTCGGCGAGAGGAAGCTATGGCTTTTTTTTTATACGTTAATCAGTCCTTCGCGTGCTTTTACTCTTATCTGGCTGTTTTAAGGGTTTTTGACGCGTGAATTAAAGTTCATGCGCACACTGGCCTACCTGACCTCGAAGCACTAAACCTCACACCTGGCCTCAAATACACGCACATCGAAGTGTGTCGCAACCACGCTGTAAAAAAACATGAAGCGTTTTAGTGGGGATACTTCACGGTCTGCTTGCCCGGGGTGGTCGACCAGATAAGGTAGCAACGGCTTGGCAACGGCGCGTTCCCATCGGTCCCGTGACGCCAGCGAGTCTATGGGCAGTGCGATGATAGTTCAACGCAAAGAAGGTTTTATCGCCTGTTGCTATAGCAACCGGCCCTCCGCGGCAAATCCGTAACGACTGAGCTGCGCGGTGGCAAAGATGGTGCCTGTTTCGCACGCCTCTGACGACCGTTGATGAGCAGCTTGTCTGGCGCACTCTCGTCTGTCACTGAATTCGGACCTTCCGCCACGCGTCAGTCGCTCTGAGCACGAAATACTAAACAATTCATTCATTCATTCATAAGCCTGAGGTGTTGTCACTTTATCTGGTCGATCGCGCCTCACTTGAACGCGAACTCCAACATCGTATACGGTGTGATATCCTGAAAAAATTTCGCCCCTGATATTCGTCAAGGCATTTAGTTTGGTATTAACGACGCGACTGAGAGCTCCGCAAGATTTCGCCGAAAATCGTCGAAAGAACGCACACGCTTCTAATGGCCTCCCAGTAATCTGCGCTCGAGCTCACTGCAGGAGCAGGGCTAATGGAACGCGCAACGTGCAAGACTATCCTCACTTCTCGCTGGCACAAGCAAGTGTGTTCATTTACTGGCTGATCTAAGAGTTTCAACATCTATGTAATATATGCAGAAATGTTGCTATTTTAGTTTTTTTCCTCGGAAAATAGCCATACACGACATAAGAACAATTAGAAGGAGTGCTTCCAGAAAAATATTCTTAAAATGTCGTCATTCTTCCTGTTTTTCCTCGCCTGCTTTAACGTTACGACTGGCGTCACGAGAATTTGTTCTCTGGACTGTGCTCTCAACATTCGGTTTCTACGTTTCTTCTTCTTTGTTTATTTATTTTTTATGCCGGCTGTACACAATATCTCGAATCCGTAAAGTTAATTCAGGACGCCTTTAAGCTCCCAGAGGTTAATCAATCGATTGATGTTCCTTCGTTACTACCGCTGTTTGCTCGTCTTGTATGGAAGTGTACTCGCCACTAACTGTAACGTCACAAGGCGAGCTACGCTACGGCAAACAATAATTTAGCGGAAACTGTAAACACACGAGGCAAAGAGGGCGTCAAGACGCAAACACGACAGACACTCGGGACCATTGCACAGCGACACTGAGTGTCTATATCTTAATGCAAAGAGCCACGCCATGTTGTTGTTTCTATTTTTTTCAGCGTGAGCTATACTTCTGGTTATTGTGTTTGTATAATTGATTGTATGTTCCAATCTTTTTTTTTTTTCGAAAGGATCAGCATCATGACACCATCGAGATGGCCCACAAAAACGCTGCTGTCGAATTTCAACCGTTGCAAACGGCGAAAGAAGAGGATAACGTCGGCAGCATACGTGGCAAAGAAGAAGGCGTCATACTACAGCCAATGCTCTCATATCACACAGACGATGGAATACCGCAACGGGGGCAAAAAGAAGCGTTCAATTACCGAGAGCTCTCAACTTCGACGTAAGTGAGCTGTCCGGCTATTGCAACGTCGCCTGCAGGATGCTCACATCATGACCAAGGAACACAACCTTCGCACTCGGAGAGGGCTACAGCCGATATAGTACATACAGCGTTAGGCAGATAGGGGTGGGAGCTGGCGTTTGGGGTGAAGGGGGGAGGGGTGTTCAAGTCTTTAGTAATTTTTAAAATTTGCCGGTATGTATGCGCACATATGCAAACACACACGAGCGCATATATGTAGCGACGCCGGCACTCCCCCCCCCCCCCCCCCCCCCTCCTCTCCTCAAGGAGCAAACTTGCCCTGCCTACTGCTGTGAAGGTGTACATGAAAATTATCCGAGGCAAGTGTGTCACCTGATCGCCACGGTGCACTATGTAGTCTTCCCGATAAAACATCGCTGTCCTCGCTATGGCAATATGGTAACCTTTCCTGACTTGTATCTTTTTTTTTTTTTACTTCTTGCTTCTTCGTACCACTTGGCAGTTTACACGTATCTGGTGATTGCCCCGGACACTGATGAAACACGGCGAATAAAGACACAATAAAAAAGCGGCGTGTTAGCGAAGGAAGTTTGTCGGTGGAAGTCGAAATAGAGAGTCGGTGCATTCATTATTCACGCTTTCGCCTCTCAGGAAGTTGTCTTAATGAGAAGTCAGTTCGGCCAGGAAAGGAGTGAACATTTTAATGGAAATATGACAGGTTACAGACCAATGTCCAAACAAATAGGCATTTCGAGATCACTATGTGTCCCTTGTTCTAAACAACAACAGAAACTACATACAGCTTCCTTTGGGAGTTGTCTCAGTGATACGCAAGCGTAGAGTTCTTTTGCAGGAAACCGTGGTTGCGCCTGCCCTGGAGTGTTGTTGTAGGGCTGCATCTGCACGGCATCTTTCAGCTTCTTTCCAGCGTTCGTCAGCGTTTGGAACGGCCCAACTCAAGGCGTATTTGCGCGACCACGCAAACGCGTCTTTCGCGTTAAATTTTCTGCAAGGTTGGAATTTCCCTGGTGCGCACAATCTTCTATGTCGACTTTACTGCCTGTCCTAGTGTAAGCTGATGTAAGCTGACGTAGCCTCGTATGCAGCAGTAACTAGGACCTTCGAGATAATTTAGAGATAGCAACTTCAAGACAGCAGTGACTACAGTATTCAAGGAGGCACTTTGTCACTAGCTTTTAAATAAACTGATACATTACTTCTGATTAATACAGAAAAATGCACAAGAAAGACTAAAAAATTACTCTCACTATATTTATTTTACACAGCTCTTTTTTTGTGCGCCATATGCGCCATCTAACAATCGATTAGATAAGGAGTGACGGGCGAGGAGGTCGTGGATAGTGTTATGCCAGGGCTCCCAACCCAAACTTCCTCGCTTCGACAAGGCATTCAAGCTGGTAAAACGTCTGACGCAACCAGCGTCAACACCAGCTGACGCAACGAGGCGGGAGCCTTACGCAATCCCCGGCAACTCCGGCGCTGCGTCTGACGCAACCAAAGGAAATCTCTCCCGCAACGTGCGGCAAGCCCTCTCATCCGCGGATCCGGTTCGAGCCAGCGACCAACGGCGGTTCCTGATTGGAGGCTTCGCGCTCCTGGCTGATGCAAGCGGTCGCCCAGGGCTATAAAAGAACCAAGCTGCGCGGAGAGAGACAGCGAGGCAGCGAACGAAGAAATCGCGGGTCGTCGTCGCACCGCTGTGCGAGCCCAATAAGCTGTCGGCCCCAGCGCCGAATATGTAACGCCTCTGTATATATGTATATAACTTTGCCTTAACTCACCGTCGCCTTGATCGCTCCGTCTATCAGCTCTGCACAGAAGCAGTCGCAAGCTGAGACACCTGTTACCCAACAGTAGAGTTGGTGCCGCTTATCGCTCTTTGTCCCATCATGACGTTTCCCTTTGGTTGCGTCGCGATTGGAGGCTTTGATTGCCAACGCAACCCACACCCACTCTGGGAGCGGCGCGGACTATGTGTACGTGTATCTTGATGTTACCACTCTGCTTATGTCTCCTGCCGCACAAGCAAAATTTCTAAGGAGTCAGGCCAATGAGCGTCCCTTTGTTTTTCGCCAGAGATGGTAAAATCACTACTTACAAGTAGTTAAATCACATAAAAATTACAGCTGGCCGAAAGTAACGACAATACATTATTATTAATATTGCAAAGTAAGTGAAATCACCTGGAAATTACATGGAAACTTAACTTAGCGCCGTCCTTCTTTCTGGTGATAAGCAGCTAAACCATCGCGACGACCCCTGGTCGCTCATCTGAAGACTCGTCTCCTCGACCAGTCGCGAAACTCGCTTCACCTTGCTTGACTCCGTAATAGTTGGGCGTGCGGGGGGACCTGGAATCACAGAGACCATCGTCGTTTTGTCTTAAGAAAGCCCTTTCTCTTGGTGGGACATGTTTACGCTTTTGAATCCTGCGCCTGATCGATCGTCAGCAAAGCGTGGATGCCTCTTCGACCCCTCTGTCAGGCTACGTACGCTGCCAGGCCGTGCTTTCCGGCCAAGCAGCAATGGGAAGCCATTCTCCTCAGCGCAAACAAGGACGTCCAGACACTGGCAGGTCCTGGCACGAGCTGAAAACGCCATTAAAAGGCACTCAACGATAGTTTGGTTTTTCCGCGAACGGGAATCAAATTAGGCAACGAGTCTATGCCCGATTAAACATCGCTGTGTCACTAGTTAGAGAGACCATGCACGACACGAAACCTGCGACACGCCTATGTTTCCCCTGAGGAGTGCCGCCGTTTTTTTTTTTTTTTGACTGCACAAAGGCTAATGAAGACGAAAGCACTCGGCTCGTTTAATCTCAAAGGCCACGGTTTACTGCTCCGCGTTGTAGGCTGCCGCTGTGATTAACGTTAGTTTGATTTTCCCGCGAACGGGAATGAAATTAAACAGCGACCCTACGCACGATTAAACATCGCATGTGTCACTCGTTCGACAGGTCAGGCATGTGCTTGAAAATAAAACCTGGGACACGCGCCGTTTCCCTGAAGAGTGCTGCCGCCTTTCTTGACTGCACGAAGGCTCGTCTCAGTTGGTAATGGCCTCCAAGACCAGAGCACTCGGCTTGTTAATCTCAAAGGCCACGGTTCGCTGTTCCGCGTTGTAGGCTGCCGCTGTGATTAACGATCGTTTGGTTTTCCCGCGAACGGGAATGAAATTAAACAGCGACCCTATGCACGATTAAAGATCGCATGTGTCACTCGTTCGAGAGGTCAGGCGCGTGCTTGAAAACGAAACCTGCGACGCGCCCGTTTCGCTGAGGAGTGCTGCCGCCTTTCTTGACTACACGAAGGCTAGTGTCAGTTGGTTATGGCCTCCAAGACGAGAGCACTCGGCTCGTTTAATCTCAAAGGCCACGGTTTACTGCTCCGCGTTGCAGGCTGCCGCTGTTATTAACGATAGTTTGGTTTTCCCGCGAACGGAAATGAAATAAACAGTGACCCTATGCACGATTAAATTTCGCATGTGTCACTCGTTCGAGAGGTCAGGCACGTGCTTGAAAACGAAACCTGCGACGCGCCCTTTTCGCTGGGGAGTGCTGCCGCCTTTCTTGACTACACGAAGGCTAGTGTCACTTGGTTATGGCCTCCAAGACGAGAGCACTCGGCTCGTTTAATCTCAAAGGCCACGGTTTACTGCTCCGCGTTGCAGGCTGCCGCTGTTATTAACGATAGTTTGGGTTTCCCGCGAACGGAAATGAAATTAAACAGTGACCCTATGCACGATTGAACATCGCTTGTGTCACTCGTTCCAGAGGTCAGGCACGTGCTTGAAAACGAAACCTGCGACACGCGCCCGTTTCGCTGAGGAGTGCTGCCGCCTTTCTTGACTACACGAAGGCTAGTGTCACTTGGTTATGGCCTCCAAGACGAGAGCACTCGGCTCGTTTAATCTCAAAGGCCACGGTTTACTGCTCCGCGTTGCAGGCTGCCGCTGTTATTAACGATAGTTTGGGTTTCCCGCGAACGGAAATGAAATTAAACAGTGACCCTATGCACGATTGAACATCGCTTGTGTCACTCGTTCCAGAGGTCAGGCACGTGCTTGAAAACGAAACCTGCGACACGCGCCCGTTTCGCTGAGGAGTGCTGCCGCCTTTCTTGACTACACGAAGGCTAGTGTCACTTGGTTATGGCCTCCAAGACGAGAGCACTCGGCTCGTTTAATCTCAAAGGCCACGGTTTACTGCTCCGCGTTGCAGGCTGCCGCTGTTATTAACGATAGTTTGGTTTTCCCGCGAACGGAAATGAAATAAACAGTGACCCTATGCACGATTAAATTTCGCATGTGTCACTCGTTCGAGAGGTCATGCAGGTGCTTGAAAACGAAACCTGCGACACGCACCCGTTTCACTGAGGAGTGCTGCCGTATTTCGTGACTGCAAGCCTTTTGTTCTCATTTGCTTATGGCCTCCGAGACAAAAGCACTCTAGCTGAGGAGTGCTTCTGTCTTTCGGGACATCACAGAAGTTGTTTTCAGTGGGTTATAGCCTCCGTAATTGGAAGCACCAGGTTGTTTAATCTCAAAGGCCACGCTTCACTGCCTTGCTTTACTGTCTCGCGTTGTGATTCACTGCTGCTTGGTGCGTGATGTCGACTTCTGGCGAGGATGGTTATGATGTTATAACTTGACTTGTACGCACACTCGAGAATTGGCCATGAATGTGTAAGCTTGGCTTTTTAGCAAGGTCTCGAAATATTACGAAATATTAAGATACATTAAAAGAAGAGATATACAGTTAAAACACGATATAAGAAAACTCGATTTTACAAAGTTCCTGATTGAATGAACAAATTTCCATTTACCGGGAAATACCCAAAGAAGGCTCAATATCTTTATCAACGCGATTCGCGAAACCAAACCCGATTTAGCGAAGTGTTTTCTGAAAAGGTTGTGTAAAAAAGCAGCTATTTTCTTCTCATTTTGACAGAGACAAGTTGGTCTTCGAGTGCCTGCTATAAAGCTATCGCGTTAAAATATCGCGCCCTAGTCATTGTCACAGCTTTGTGAGGCAAGCCCCTAGCCACGAATTTTTTTTCGGAGGGGGGAAGGGGGAAGGGGATATTGCTGAAGACCTTGACTATTCTTCAATAACACCTTTTTCATTACTTAATTCGATAAAACACCTTCGTCCCTAAGAAATTGAGGGAGAGGGGCAGCCCCCCTCTCTCCCCTTTCTACGGGCCTGTTGTGAGGCTTCACGCCGCACCCACGCACGGAACCTAGGAATCGGCAGTCGGTAGCACTCTTGCTGGTGGTTGCTTTCCTTATTTCATAGTATATGCAACAGATAGCACCCATCTTCTCCTAGCAACGTTCACGCTCGATCAGCTCGCACAATCTCTGCATTCGTTGTCTGCGTCTTGTCGTATCGGTAGCTTCTCATAGCTTTCACGTGACCGCCTACTTGTCCTGCATCCCGGACAATGTGCCCTATGCCCGGGCGACATGGGACGCTCCATGTCTTGGCCACTGTCGCGCCGACCCCGAACTTTTTACACGTGCAGGCGTGGGTTGGTAGCAAAAACAATGTCTTAGTAGCTTTCGGTCGTCACTACGGTACAATGTTAAATTTCGAAGGACCAAAAAATTCCTTTCTCGATTTTGCGATCTTTCCGATTTAGCGAAATAATTCGAACGCTGTCATCACTTCGCTAAATCGAGTTTCAACTATATAAAGGAAAAATAGAATTTTGTTTATTTGAATTCTGTAGGGTTGGTGCGCCGAAACAGCCATATGATTATAAGGCACGCCGTGGTGCGCGATTCCGGGTTAATTGGGTGTTCTTGGATGCTCTTGCATTTCATCCGCATCGATGTGGCTGCGGTCGCCGTGGCTAATAATGACGCTTACATCTGGCCTGCTAAGATACGTCTTCGAATATTGCGAAAGTTCTCAGTCATGACAGACAGATTAACAGTTAACCAAAACCGAACAGAACTCAGAAAAGTCATATTAGGATGGCTTACCGCAAAGATAGTTGTGATCACTGGCATAAGAATATTTAGAAAACTAGTAATCGTAATCGTATAGAATTGATCGTTTGAATGAAACCACAAACGGCATTTAACACGTTCCTGTGGCTAAAACGGAGTAGCGAGGCACCGAATGTGGGAATTATTCCTCAGTGGTATTTCGGGAATTCTTTTTTCCCCTGTTTATCTATACCTTAGATACAATAAAATAGTCTAAACATTTCGTGGAAAAGTACAATTAGCAAGGTGCAAGAATATTGTGCGATGTATTATGATCCCCACAGTGCTTTGCCAAAAATTATCGATGTGAGATAAATGCCATAATCATGCCTAGATTTAGAAGACGCCACCGTGCCCATTTAGTGCTATTTATAAGCACGAAGTGCGACGCTCAACGTTCGCAGTGGCTTCAGTGTTTCCAAATTGTGACAGAAATACTAAATAACAGAATAGTAAACAAAACGCGCTTGCCTATTATGAACCTTATAGCATCACTATTAGCACTTCGGTTTTTTAATTTGATTTTACAGTGAGGTAATGCAAAAAGCGATCACCTTGATGATCCTTTACACGGAACTCTACTGACCCACACAACAAAAATACCTCGTTCCTACCAACACTGAGTGCATCACACTTGCTCTATAGGAAACTCAAGAAGCTGAAGGTTGGTGCGAGACGTGGCAGCCACAGGGAAGCAGAAACAGAAAGGAACAATAAAGAAAAAGATATATTCGGCCATGTCTAGCGCAGAAGATATCGCTGCCAGACATCTCGTCTGCAAAGGCGGGAGCTGCGAGGCGCCACGTGTCTGGCAAAATTGTCGATTCATTGCCAGCGGATTGCCGGTGGTTGCTCGCCGTCTTCAAGATGACGCTCGCCCTTGGGCGGTCAAGCAAGCCCACCTGCGGAGTGCTGCCATCTTCGGTGACTATAGAACAGCTGTTCGGAGTCTGTTATGCATGGCCTCAAAGATTGGGGACTGCCAGCTTGCTTGATCTCAAAGACCACGCTTTACGGCTGTCTGTCGTAGGCTTGGATTGTCAGTCGGAATAGTTTGGTTTCCATCGAACGTAAATGAGGTTCGATAGCGTTGGTACGTGGTACGTACGGTAAATGTCGCATGTGCCACTTGTTAGACAGGCTGCGTTCTTCAAAACGAAACCTGTAAAACGCGCCAGGCTGTTCTTTGCAACCATTCAAGCAAGGTTGTCTGAGGAGTGCTGCCGTCTTCTGGAGCGGCACAACAGTTATTCCCAGTAGGTCATGGCCTTCCAGACAACAGCACCCCGCTTGTTTAATCTCAAAGGGCACGCTTTACTGTTTCACCTTGAAGTCGGACGTTGTGATTTACTGCGGCTTGGCTTTTGCGCAGAAGTAACTCTTGGATGTCCGTTAATATGGCGCATGTATCACTCAATTTATTGCTAGGGTGCGTACCTAAAAACGGGACTCATCAAACGCGCTCGCGCATTAAAGATTAAAGAAGCGTGCCTGCATGATGACTACTTTCGTCTACCTGAATGTACAACATTTGTTTTCAATTGCTTAAGGCTACCAAATCGCATGCACCCGGTTGTTTAATCTCCAATGCCTCATTTGCTTTGTAGTGTTGCGTTGCGATTGAATGCAGCTTGGTTCTCGCGCTGACGTAACTCGCAGATACTCGCCTAAAACCACGAGATGGACGGAGATCATGCTCAATGGCTCCAGTGTTTAAAAATTGTCACGGAAACATTAAATACCGGAAGAGTTCATTTAAAATGCGTTTGGTGTATGTAATCACTGTTAGAGCCAACGTTGGTTAGAGCTGCAGTTTTTATGTACGTTTAAAACATCGTAGTGCAAACAGCCGAGGGGCTCTGTTGACGTACACGCAACAAAAATGTATCATTCATGCCCGCGCTCAACGTATTACGCCGGATCTAAAGGAAACTGAGGAGGTTACACATTGGCGCGATATCCCGAAGCCATGGCGGCGAGCAAGGAAGAATGAAAGTAGAAATAAAGAAAGAAATATTCAGTGGAAGCAACACGCGTAGCAGTTAACGGTGCCAGAGATCTAGTCCGTAATGCAGCGAGCTCTATGGCGCCGTTTGTTTACAAAAATTGTCGAGTCATTTCCCGAGGAACAGGTAGCGCGCGCGCTGTCGTTAAGGTAACGCTGCCTCTTCGACGTGCAAGACTGCCTGCCTGAGGAGTGCTGCCATCTTCTGTCACTCCAATAAAGTTATACCGAGTCTGATACGGCCTCGCAGACAAACGTACCCAGCTTGTTTGATCTCGAAGGCCATGCTTTATCGCTTTGCATTGTGGCCTTGCTTTGTCGTTCACGATAGTGCGCTTTTCCCGCGAACGTAAGTGAGCTTAAACAATATTGTATGTACAATAAGATGCCTAATGTGACACTCGTTTGCGAGGTCGCATAATGGAAACGAAACGTAGGATAGACTCCCGCCAAGATTCAGGCAATGTTCCCTGAAGAGTGCTGCCGTGTTTTGTTATTGTAGAACACTTATTCTCGGTTACTTAGGCTTCCAACATATGCGCACCCGAGATGCTTAATCTCAAAGGCCACGCCTCACTGTTCTGCCTCTTGGTCTTGTTGTGATTTTCTGTAGCTTAGTTTTAGCGCGAACGTAAGTAGCTGTCGTCGTATGCTCGATAACATGCCGCACGTGCTGCTCGCTTGAGAGGGCGCGTACCTGGAAATGAAAGCTACGTTGCACACCCGATTCTGCTAAACCCCTCCAACAATCTTTTCAAGTAGTGGAAAATTGAAATGACGGGGGGAGGGGGGAGGAGGCTGGAACCTTCCGGGCCACTCCCATCGCTACGCGACTGCACACATCGGCATGAGGCTAGCTGTTGAGCTTCGTGAACTCATTCGTGCTCTTCTCGAGGCGCCGGTTGAATTAGTTAGATTCAGTGAGATCGGTGATTTCTTTCACAAGTCGCGTGTGCTGCGCTCTTCGAGTTGCATGCGTATTTTCAAACGCTCCGCGGCCCACTGAAATCGATGTCTTGCTTCGGAGTTTTCCGGCGCGAAGTTTTCATGTTTCTCAAAATCATTGTTGTAATCGAAGTGTTATGCGCATTTTCACTGAACAGAGTGCCCTCTTCGTGTTGTTAGCTGTAACTTTACGTACAGCTGACAATTGGGCAAGCGGTACAGTGTTTAGATTTTTTGCTACAACGTCTTGTTAGCTGATACCATTCAAAAGTTTGAATGCGAACGTAAATGAGGTTGTACAACGTTGGACGTTGGTGTGCACGATCACATTCTACGTGACGGCGTACTTAAAAACGACGCCTGTGATAAGTGCCCGCCCGTTGGTTTCTGTCAAGATTCTAGCAAACCTGTCTCTAGAGTGCTGCCGTCTTCTTGTATAGTAACACAGTTGTTAGGGTTCGTTATGGCCTCAAATACAAAAGTACCCGGCTTGCTTCACCACAAAGGCCACGCTTTTGCAGCTTTGCTTTGAAGCCTTGAGTGGCGATTCGCTGTAGCGTCGTTTTCCAGCAGGACAGAATAACTCTCGCATGTAGAAAAAAATGCCGCATTTGCCGCTCGTTTGAATGTGCCCGTACTCGAAAGCGAGACCCATGACACGTACAGAACTACTAAAACCAGAAAAATGCCACAATCTCGTCTAGATTCCGTCTATTTCGTGCCCTTGGTAACCATGAAAAGCGACGATCGTCATACTCAGGGGCTGCAGTTTTCCTAAATTGTAGTAAAAATACTAAATATCGGCAGATTAACGAAAAGGCACTGGGCTGTTGTGTACCCAGTAGCGTCACTATTAGCACTTACTTCCATAGGCGTGCGCAGAGTTGCCCATTAGGCGGGAAATTTCACCATAGCGTCCTGCCCCCCCCCCCCCCCCCCCTTACCATTCCGGTTGGGCGAGCTTGAAATGAAAGAGGCCTCGCAGTGGATGCAAAAAAAAAAAATGAAAATGAAACGCTGACATGCTCTAAAATGGCCCGTCCTTGGTCCCCGGCTTTCCGGGGGTAAAAATGGCAAGCAAACGGCCCTTGGAATGCGACATCAGTGGTCATCGGCTGTCATTATAGTAAAAAAACCTGCATGTCCATAACCTTGAACTTTAAACCATGACGGGACAGGGCCGACTGAGTGAATGTATGGGGGAGACTTGGCGCCCCCGTCAGGTGATAGGGGTGGGGGGCTGCCCCCCTCGTTCGCACGGATATGAGCACTTCGTTTATTTTTTGCAGACATCTCTAGCGTCGCTTAATTTATTTACTTCTACAGCGACGTAATGCGAGATGCTGCAACCCGTGTTTTTCCCCAGCGAACTGTACACTAACGCCTACGACAAAACAATATTTCGTTCGCACTCTATCTCAGTGCGTCACGCTGGCTTTGTGGGAGACTAAGATAGCAGAAAAATCATGCGAAATGATACAGCCACAGAGACGCAGAATCGAAAAAAATAGAAAACAAATAAAGAAAAGAAAGGTCATTCACTGAAAGCGTCGCGTAGCAGTTATCGCGGCCAGACATCTCGCCTGGTATGCCGCTAACTGTCTACCGCCGGTTGTCTAAAAAAAAGATCGTCAATTCATTGCCAGAGGTGCAGGCAGCCTGAGGAGTGCTGCCATCTTCTGTGACATCAAAAGAGTCGTTTTCCGTTGGTTACGGCCTCCAAGACTAACGGCGCCCGGATTCCTTAATCTCAAAGGCCACGCTTTTACTGCTTCTCCTTGTATGTCCCGCGTTGTGAATCACGGCAGCCTGTACGTTTCTTTCCCGCGATGTTGAATGGCGTTTGTATGGACGATAATGTATCGCATGGGCCCCCTCGTTTGAGATGGAGGGAACTGTAGACAAGGAAAGGTACATTACGTGCCCGCCTGTTAACTTCCTGCAACTATTGAAGCAATGGTGCCTGGGCAATGCTGCCGTCTTCTGCGACTGTGAGGGAAATTTTTCGTAGTTGATTGACTCCTCAAAGACCTGGAGCACACGGCTTGTTAAATCTCAAAGGCCATGGCTTCATGTCCTGCGTTGCGATTCACGGAACCTTCTTTTCCGCGTAAAGAAAGAACGTATGTACGGTAGTATGTGTCGTATTACGACTTGTTTGAGAGGGTGCGTTGCGGTGGACTGCTGGTCCAAAGGTCGAAGGTTCGATCTCGGCCGAGGTGCTCGCATTTCAATGGTACGCGGAATGCTGGAGGCTTTTGTACTGGGCGATGTCTGTGCACGTTAACACCAGAATGTCGTAATTTACGGAGTCCTCCACTACGACGTGCCTCATAACCATATCGTAGTTTTTGCACGTAAAACCAAATTATTATTATTATTATTATCAGCATCATGTAGAGGTTGTGTTCTTGGAAAGGAAATCTATGGCGCGTGCCCGTCTACTAAGTCGACGTGCCCAATAGTATTCAAGCAAACCTTCTTGGGATGTGTTTCCATCTTTTTTTACTTTGAAGCAGTTGTTCCCAATGATACAGTTTCTCGGTTGTTCTCAACAAAAGACCGACTTTTATTATCCGCAGGGTACTGCGGACATATGACGCCAAATACCAGTGCAACGTCATCGCCACTTATACCTACATAAATGTTCTCCTAGGATAACACTAGCAGGCCTGGATACGAAAAGGTAAACTCCAATCCAAATCTCAATTGTTCTCGGTCCAAGCTTAAAGCGACGCGAGACTGTAGACAGTTGAAGGTGATGCTCGAAAATAATTTCGCGCGCGTTCTAGGTCTTCGCCGACGGCATTTTTGGGTGATTTGTATTTTACGAATGTTCGGATAACTGATATTTCTGACGAGAAAAAAAATTCTCGATCCCGCAAATTGAGTTAGCGGGGGCCTACGACATAAATGATTAAAATATGTGCTTCTGAGTGACGCGTCTAGAAGATATATGTAGAATGACCCTCAGAAACTCTGAGAAAGCTGATTAACACACACAAAGACTTAAAAATGCATGCATAGAGCGTGCACATTTGCCGTCGTGTAACAAGGCACTGACGAGCAAAACGCTTTCTTTTATACAAACTGCCTTTATGGTATACGAGACAGCACTGTTACCGCGAGAGGACGCTTGGTAAGCCAGAAACAGACAAACATGTAAAAGGCGTGTGGCTACGCCGCTTTGAGGTTCTCGCACAAACGCACCGCGACGTCACAGATTTTGATGACGTCTCTTGTGTTCTATATACATCGTTATAGGTAAAAGCGTGAAAGTGTATTCCAAGGAGTTGCAAAGGAACCAGAGACTTAATATGGTCTTGCGTGACCGCACGAAGGCTAGTCTCAGTTGGCTATGTCCTCCAAGACAAGAACACTCGGCTTGTTTAATCTCAAAGGCCACGCTTTACTGCTCTGCGTTGTAGGCTGCCGCTGTTATTAACGATAGTTCGGTTTTTCCACGAACGGAAATGAAATCAAACAACGACCCTATGCACGATTAAATATCGCATGTGTCACTGGTTCGAGAGGTTATGCAGGTGCTTGAAAACGAGACCTGCGACACGCGCCCGGTTCTCCTGAGGAGTGCTGCCGCCTTTCGTAGCTGCATGGCATTTGTTCTCAGCTGCTTATGACCTCGGAGACAAAAGCACTCGGCTGCCGAGTGCTTCTGTCTTTTAGGACATCACAGAAGTTATGTCCTGCGGGTTATGGCGTCCGTAATTGGAAGCACCAGGTTGTTCCATCTCAAAGGCCGCGCTTCACTGCCTTACTTTATCGTCTTGCGTTGTGATTCACTGCTGCTTGGTGCGTGATGGCTACTTCAGACGACGGTGGTTATGGTCTTACTTGACTTGTACGCACACTCGGGAATCGGCCATGAATGTGTAAGCTTCGCTTTTAGGCAAGGTGTCGAAATATTACAAAATATTAAGAAAAATCAAAAGAAGAAATATGGAATTTAAACGCGATATAACGCAACCCGATTTTACGAGGTTCCCGATCTAACGAACAGATTTCCATTTACCGGGAAATACCCAAAGAAGGCTCAATGTTTTCATCAACCCGATTCACGAACTCACTTGGCCACCAAACCCGATTTAGCGAAGTGTTTTCTGAAATGGTTCTGTAAAAAAAAAAGCTGCGATTTTGTTCGAATTTTGACGGAGACGAGTTTTTCTTCGAGCGTGTGCTCTAAAGCTATCGCGTTAAAATATTGCGCCCTAGTCGTGGTCATAGCTTTGTTAGGCAGGCCCGTAGTCAGGAATTTTTTTCGGGGGGGGGGGGGGGGGGGGGGAGGAGTTGGGGGTGACTTGTTGAAGACCTTGACTGTTCTAGAAAAACGCCTATTTTCGTTACTTATTTTCGGTAAAATATCCTCGTCCGTAAGACTTTTGTGGGGGGAGGTGGGGGGGGGGGGGGGGCTATGGCACCTCCACTGGCTACGGGCCTGTTGCGAGTCTTCACACCGCACCCACGCACGGAACAACGGAATGGGCAGTCGGTAGCACTCTTACGTGCCGAATTCTGCTAGAGGTGGTGGTTGCTTTCGTTATTTCATGGTATATGCAACAGATAACACTCATCTTCTCGCAACGTTCTCACTCGGCCAGCTCGCACAATCGCTGCATTCGTTCTGTGGGTCTTCACGAATCGGTAGCTTGTCATTCTCACGTGATCGCCTACTTGTTCTGGATCCTGGACAATGTGTCCTATGCCCTGGCGACATGGGAGGCTCCATGTCCTGGCCACTCTCGGGCCGTCCCCCGAACTTTTTACTCGTGCAGGCGTGGGTTGGTAGCAAAAACAATGTCTTAGTAGCTTTCGGTCGTCACTACGGTACAATGTTAAATTTCGAAGGACAAAGAAATTCCTTCCTCGATTTCGCGAACTTCCTCATTTAGCATCGGACGCGTTATTCGAAGGTCGCAGGTTCGGTCCCTGCCGGCGGCAAGTTATCATTTCTTACACTTTACTTTGTTCACATTCATATTCTAATTACTACAAATAACGTCCCCTATACTTTTGTTGGTATTACTGTCTGTTAGTTCTCATCAATATTTTGTCTAACAAAGAAAAACGAGCCCTTAAAAGTCATCTACTTTTCCTGATTTAGCGAAATAATTCGAACGCTGTCGACAATTCGTTAAATCGACTTTCAACTGTATAAAGGAAAAATAAAATTTTTGTTCGATTGAATTCTGTGGGGTTGCCAGAATGAGGTTCGATAGCGTTAGTACGTACGGTAAATGCCGCATGTGCCACTTAGACAGGCGTCGTTCTTCAAAACGAAACCTGTAAAACGCGCCTGGCTCTTATTTGCAACCATTCAAGCAAGGTTGTCTGAGGACGGCTACCATCTTTTGGGGCGGCACAACAGTTATTCCCAGTAGGTTATGGCCTCCAAGACAACAGCACCCCGCTTGTTTAATCTCAAAGGGCACCAGGGGCGTAGCCAAGGGGGGGGGGGGGGGTTGGGGGGGGTTCAAACCCCCCCCCCCCGATATTTTTCAGTTTTGCTTGCGTGTATATACACGCACACATACAAACACACGCACGAACATGCATAAAGTATGGTTGAACCCCCCCGAAAAAAATTTCTGGCTACGCCCCTGAAGGGCACGCTTTAGTGTTTCGCCTTGAAGTCGGGCGTTGTGATTTACTGCGGCTTGGTTTTTGCGCAGAAGTAAGTAACTCTTGGATGTCCGATAAAATGGCACATGTGTAACTCAATTTATTGCTAGGGTGCGAACCTAAAAATGGGACTCATGAAACGCGCTCGCGCATTCGTTCAATAAAAATTAAAGGAAGCGTGCCTGCATGATGACTACTTTTGTCTACCAGACTGTACAACATTTGTTTTCAATTGCTTAGGGCTTCCAAATCGGATGCACCCGCTTGTTTAATCTCCAAGGCCCCATTTGCCTTGTAGTGTTGCGTTGCGATTGAATGTAGCTTGATTCTCGCGCTGACGTAACTTGCAGATACTCGCCTAAAACCACGAAATGGACGGAGATCATGCTCAATGGCTCCAGTGTTTCAAAATTGTCACGGAAACATTAAATATCGGAAGAGTTTATTTAAAATGCGGTTGGTGTATGTAATCAGTGTTAGAGCTTCAGTTTTTATGTACGTTTAAAACATCGTAGTGCAAACAGCCGAGGGGCTCTGTTGACGTACACGCAACAAAAATGTATCTATCATTCATGCCCGCGCTCAGTGTATTACGCCGGCTCTGAAGGAAACTGAGGAGCTTACACATTGGCGCGATATCCCGAAGCCATGAAGACGCGCAAGGAAGAATGAAAGTAGAAATAAAGAAAGAAATATTCAGTGGAAGCAACACCCGTAGCAGTTAACGGTGCCAGAGGTCTAGTTCGTAATGCCGCGAGTTCTATGGCGTCGTTTGTTTACAACAATTGTCGAGTCATTTCCCGAGGAGCAGGTAGCGTGCGCGTTGTCTTTCAGATGACGCTGCCTCTTCGCCGTGTAAGACTGCCTGCCTGAGGAGTGCTGCCATCTTTTGCCACTCCAATAAAGTTGTACCGGGTCTGATATGGCCTCGAAGACAGACGCACCCAGTTTGTTCAATCTCGAAGACCATGCTTTACTGCTTTGCACTGTGGCCTAGCTTTGTCGTTCAGGATAGTGTGGTTTTCCCATAGGGTTTTCCGGCGAACGGAAAACCCTATGGTCGCGTGTGTGTGAACGGAAAACCCTTTCACAAGTCGCGTGTGCTGCGCCCTTCGAGTTGCATGCGTATTTTCAAACGCTTCGCGGCCCATTGAAATCGATGTCTTGCTTCGGAGTATTCCGGCGCGAATTTTTCATGTTTCTCAAAATCATTGTTGTAATCGAAGTGTTGTACCGATGCGAAGGTCCGTAAATGCGCATTTTTACTGAACAGAGTGCCCTCTTCGTGTTGTTAGCTGTAACTTTACGTACAGCTGACAATTGGGCAAGCCGTACAGTGATCAGAGTTTTTGCTACAACGTCTTGTTAGCTGATACCATTTAAAATTTTGAATGCGAACGTAAATGAGGTCGGACAACGTTGGACGTTGGTGTGCACGATCACATTCTACGTGACGGCGTACTTAAAAACGACGCCTGTGATAAGTGCCCGCCCGTTGGTTTCTGTCAAGATTCTAGCAAACCTGTCTCTAGAGTGCTGCCGTCTTCTTGTATAGTAACACAGTTGTTAGGGTTCGTTATGGCCTCAAATACAAAAGTACCCGGCTTGCTTCACCACAAAGGCCACGCTTTTGCAGCTTTGCTTTGAGGTCTTGAGTGGCGATTCGCTGTAGCTTCGTTTTCCCGCAGAAGAGAATAACTCTCTCGTGTAGAATAGAATGCCGCATTTGTCGCTCATTTGAATGTGCCCGTACTTGAAAGCGAGACCCATGACACGCACAGAACTACTAAAACCAGAAAAATGCCACAATCTCGTCTATGTTCCGCCTATTTCGTGCCCTTGGTAACCATGAAAAGCGACGATCGTCATCAGGGGCGTGGCCAGAAATTTTTTTCGGGGGGGGGGGGGGGTTCAACCATTCTTTATGTATGTTCGTGCGTGCGTTTGTATGTGCTCCTGTATATATACGCAAGCAAAACTGAAAAATTTCGGGGGGGGGGGTGTTTGAACCCCCCCCCCCCTGGCTACGCCCCTGGTCGTCATACTAAGGGGATGCAGTTTTCCTAAATTGTAGTGAAAATACTAAATATCGGCAGATTAACGAAAAGGCTGTTGTGTAACCAGTAGCGTCACTATTAGCACTTACTTCCATAGGCGTTAGCAGAGTTGCCCATTAGGAGGGAAATTTCACCATAGCGTCCTGCCCCCCCCCCCCCCCCCCCCCTACCACTTTGGTTGGTCGAGCTTGAAATGAAAGAGGCCTCGCAGTGGATGCAAAAAAATGAAAATGAAACGATGACATGCTCTAAAATGGCCCGTCCTTGGTCCCCAGCTTTCCGGGGGTAAAAATGGCAAGCAAACGGCCCTTGGAATGCGACATCAGTGGTCATCGGCTGCCATTATAGTAAAACAAAACCTGCATGTCCATAACCTTGCGCTTTAAACCATGACGGGACAGGGCCGACTGAGTGAATGTATGGGGGAGACTTGGCGACCCCCTCAGGTGATTAGGGGGGGGGGGGGAGGGCTGCCCCCCTCGTTCGCACGGATATGAGCACTTCGTTTATTTTTTGCAAACACCTCAAGCGTCGCTTAATTTATTTACTTCTACGGCGACGTAATGCGAGATGCTGCAGCCCGTGTTTTTCCTCAGCGAACAGCGAACTGTATACACTAACCCTACGACGAAACAACATTTCGTTCGCACTCTATCTCAGTACGTCACGCCGGCTTTTTGGTTGACTAAGCAGAAAAATCATGCGAAATGATACAGCCACAGAGACGCAGAAGGGAAAAGAAAGAGAAAACAAATAAAGAAAAGAAAAGACATTCACTGGAAGCGTCGCGTAGCAGTTATCGCGGCCAGACATCTCGCCTGGTATGCCGCGAGCTGTCTACCGCCGGTTGTCTAAAAAAACTGTCAATTCATTACCAGAAGTGCAGGCAGCCTGAGGAGTGCTGCCATCTTCTGTGACATCAAAATAGTCGTTTTCCGTTGGTTACGGCCTCCAAGACTAAAAGCGCCCGGATTCCTTAATCTCAAAGGCTACGCTTTTACTGCTTCGCCTTGTATGTCCCGCGTTGTGAATCACGGCAGCCTGTACGTATCTTTCCCGCGATGTTGAATGGCGTTTGTATGGACGATAATGTACCGCAGGGGCCCTCTCGTTTGAGATGGAGGGAACTGTAGACAAGGAAACGTACATTACGTGCCCGCCTGTTAACTTCCTGCAACTATTGAAGCAATGGTGCCTGGGCAATGCTGCCGTCTTCTGCGACTGTGAGGGAAATTTTTCGTGGTTGATTAACTCGTCAAAGACCTGGAGCACACGGCTTGTTAAATCTCAAAAGCCATGGCTTTATATCCTGCGTTGCGATTCACGGAACCTTCTTTTCCGCGCAGAAGTAAGAACGGTCGTATGTCCGATAGTATGTGTCGTATTACGACTTGTTTGAGAGGGTGCGCGCTGACGTAACTCGCAGGTACTCGCCTAAAACCATGAAATGGACGGAGACCATGCTCAATGGCTCCAGTGTTTCAAAATTGTCACGGAAACATTAAATATCGGAAGAGTTCATTTAAAATGCGGTTGGTGTATGTAATCAATGTTAGAGCCAACGTTGGTTAGAGCTGCAGTTTTTATGTACGTTCAAAACATCGTAGTGCAAACAGCCGAGGGGCTCTGTTGACGTACACGCAACAAAAATGTATCATTCATGCCCGCGCTCAGTGTATTACGCCGGCTCTAAAGGAAAGTGAGGAGGTCACACATTGGCGCGATATCCCGAAGCCCTGGCGGCGCGCAAGGAAGAATGAAAGTAGAAATAAGGAAAGAAATATTCAGTGGAAGCAACACGCGTAGCAGTTTACGGTGCCAGAGATCTAGTTCGTAATGCCGCGAGCTCTATGGCGCCGTTTGTTAACAACATTTGTCGAGTCATTTCCCGAGGAGCAGGTAGCGTGCGCGTTGTCTTTCAGATAACGCTGCCTCTTCGACGTGTAAGACTGCCTGCCTGAATAGTGCTGCCATCTTCTGTCTCTCCAATAAAATTTTACCGAGTCTGATATGGCCTCGAAGACAAACGCACCCAGTTTGTTCAATCTCGAAGACCATGCTTTACTGCTTTGCATTGTGGCCTTGCTTTGTCGTTCACGATAGTGCGGTTTTCCCGCGAACGTAAGTGAGCTTAAACAACATTGTATGTACGTACAATAGGATGTCTAATGTGGCAGTCGTTTGCAAGGTCGCGTTATGGAAAAAGTAATGTATGATAGACTCCCGCCAAGATTCAGGCAAGCGTCCCTGAAGAGTGCTGCCGTCTTTTGGTATTGTAGAACACTTGTCCTTAGTTGGATATGGCTTCCAAGATAAGCACACCCGACATGCTTAATCTCAAAGGCCACGCCTCACTGTTCTGCCTCTTGGTCTTACTTTGTGCTTTTCTGTAGCTTAGTTTTCGCGCGAACGAAAGTAGCTGACGTCGTATGCTCGATAACATGCCGCATGTGCTGCTCGCTTGAGAGGGCGCGTACCTGAAAATGAAAGCTACGTTACCCATCCGACTCTGCAAAACCCCTGCCAAGAATCTTTTCAAGCACTGGAAAATTGAAATTACGGGGGGGGGGGGGGGGGGGAGAGGCTGGAACATTCCGGGCCACTCCCATCGCTACGCGACTGCACACATCGGCATGAGGCTAGCTGCTGAGCTTCGTGAACTCATTCGTGCTCTTCTCGAGACGCTGGTAGAATTAGATTCAGTGAGATCGCTGATTTCTCTCACAAGTCGCGTGTGCTGCGCTGAGTTGCATGCGTATTTTCAAACGCTCCCCGGCCCATTGAAATCAATTTTTGCTTCGGTGTTTTCCGGCGCGAAGTTTTCATGTTTCTCAAAATCATTGTTGTAATCGAAGTGTGATACCGAAGCGAAGGTCCGTAAATGCGCATTTTCACTGAACAGAGTGCCCTCTTGGTGTTGTTAGCTGTAACTTTACGTACAGCTGACAATTGGACAAGCCGTACAGTGATTAGATTTTTGGTTACAACGTCTTGTTAGCTGATACCATTTAAAAGTTTGAATGCAAACGTAAATGAGCTTAGAAAACGTTGGTGTGCACGATCAAATTCCGCGTGACGGTGTACTTAAAAACGACGCCTGTGACAAGTGCCCGCCCGTTGGTTTGTATCAAGATTGTAGCAAACCTGTCTGTAGAGTGCTGCCATCTCTGTGATACTAACACAATTGTTAGGGTACGTTATGGCCTCAAATTAGTGATGCAGAACTATCGATGGTACTATCGATACTATCGATAGCTGAGTCACTATCGAACTATACATGGTGAAAAATACTATCGATAGCGCTATCGATAGTGAACAATTCAATGGTACTATCGATGGTATAAATGAACAGCGCGGATTCGCTGCAGAATAAACTTGGTTTTCCGCGCGCGTGGTACATAGTGGAGCCAGACGAACAGGCTGAAGTGCAAGAAAGTTGACATCATTGCGTTCTTCACCAGAGTGCTTTGCTGACACATGATTATAAAGTCAAACTGTTCAGCTGTAGCGAAAAGGAAGCCTTTACATGTGGTAGGACTGCGCGGCTTCAAATTGATATTGCATTTTATGATTTCAAAATAAGAAAATACCAAGTTAATTGTAAGGCGTAACTGGTTGCTTTTGGATACGAATTTATTGATGGACATATTCCGCCATTTTGATTGCGGAAATAATTAATTTCTCTGCCAAAAATTGCTCATAAATTAAGCGAAGCTGGTAGTAGGCTATCGCAAATATTTTGGCAATATGGCCGGCCAGCAACCGCATCATTATTCACACCACTATCAATAGTATTGTCACGTGGTTTTGACGGTGAGGAATGCTGCAGAAAGACTAGGAAATATGGAGCTCTTTATTTGGGCGAACTTGTGTCCAGAAAATCAAAATTCAAAATACAAGCGATACATGCTGCGCACTGATAGCAGCGGGAGCAGTCGTCAGCTGTTGAGTAATCTGATCATCGGTGGAACGCGTCGTCCTTTATACATCAGTCATCAAACCTTCTAGCGTTATCGCTGGTGCTCGCGTAAGCTCTCGAATAAATTTGACTATGAGCGTCTGGCGCATAATCTTCACAGAATGATCTCAAACAATTGTGAAGCTTCTCACGCATTACGGCGCGGTCTGTGTCAAACATTGCTAACAGTCTTTGTGGGTGAAACCCGAATACGTCAAAACAAAGCAATAAACACGCGTGGCAGTAATGTAGTAATATCGCTATAGTAATATTAACGATGGTACTACCGATTGCACTATCGATAGTTTGTCGATAGTAGCACTATCGATAGTTTGTTTACACTATCGATAGTTTCAAAAAAGCTATCGATACTATCGATAGTCAATTTACCGATAGTTATGCATGACTACCTCAAATACAAAAGTACCCGGCTTGCTTCACCACAAAGGCCACGCTTTGGCAGCTTTGCTTTGAAGTCTTGAGTGGCGATTCGCTGTGGCTTCGCTTTCCCGCGGGAGAGAATGACACTCGCATGTAGAATAGTATTGAATAAATAAACAAACAGTATCAATAAACAAACAAATAAACAAACAATAAATAAACAGCGTTGAATAAATAAATAATAAATAAAATGCCGCATTTGCCACTCGTTTGAATGTGCCCGTACTTGAAAGCGAGACCCATGACACGCACAGAACTACTAAAACCAGAAAAATGCCACAATCTCGTCTAGATTCCGCCTATTTCGTGCCCTTGGTAACCATGAAAAGCGACGATCGTCACACTCAGGCGCTGCAGTTTTCCTAAATTGTAGTAAAAATACTAAATATCGGCAGATTAACGAAAAGGCGCTGGGCTGTTGTGTACCCAGCAGCATCACTATTAGAACTTACTTCCATAGGCGTGCGCAGAGTTGCCCATTAGGCGGGAAATTTCACCATAACGCCCTGCCCCCCCCCCACCACCACCATTCCGGTTGGTCGAACTTGAAATGAAAGAGGCCTCGCTGTGGATGCAAAAAAAAAAAAAATGAAAATGAAACGCTGACATGCTCTAAAATGGCCCGTCCTTGGTCCCCGGCTTTACGAGGGTAAAAATGGCAAGCAAACGGCGCTTTGAATGCGACATCAGTGGTCATCGGCTGCCATTATCGTAAAAAAAAAAAAAAAAAACCTGTGTGTCCATAACCTTGCGCTTTAAACCATGACGGGACAGGGCCGACTGAGTGAATGTATGGGGGAGACTTTACGCCCCCGTCAGGTGATAGGGGGGGGGGGGGCTGCCCCCCTCGTTCGCACGGATATGAGCACTTCGTTTTTTTGCACACATCGCTAGCGTCGCTTAATTTATTTACTTCTACAGCGACGTAATGCGAGATGCTGCAGCCCGTGTTTTTCCCCAGCGAACTGTACACTAACGCCTACGACAAAACAATATTTCGTTCGCCACTCTATCTCAGTGCGTCACGCCGGCTTTGTGGGAGACTAAGATAGCAGAAAATCATGCGAAATGATACAGCCGCAGAGACGCAGAAGCGAGAAAAAAAGAAAAACAACAAATAAAGAAAACAAAAGACATTCACTGGAAGCGTCGCGTAGCAGTTATCGCGGCCAGACATCTCGCCTGGTATGCCGCTAGCTGTCTACCGCCGGTTGTCTCAAAAAACTGTCAATTCATTACCATAGGTGCAGGCAGCCTGAAGAGTGCTGTCATCTTCTGTGACATCGAAAGAGTCGTTTTCCGTTGGTTACGGCCTCCAAGACTAAGGGCGCCCAGATTCCTTAGTCTCAAAGGCCACGCTTTTACTGCTTCGCCTTCTATGTGCCGCGTTGTGAATCACGGCAGCCCGTACGTTTCTTTCCCGCGATGTTGAATGGCGTTTGTATGGACGATAATGTACCGCAGGGGCCCCCTCGTTTGAGATGGAGCGAACTGTAGACAAGGAAACGTACATTACGTGCCCGCCTGTTAACTTCCTGCAACTATAAGCAATGGTGCCTGGGCAATGCTGCCGTCTTCTGCGACTGTGAGGGAAATTTTTCGTAGTTTATTAACTCGTCAAAGACCTGGAGCACACGGCTTGTTAAATCTAAAAGCCATGGCTTTATATCCTGTGTTGCGATTCACGGTACCTTCTTTTCCGCGCAGAAGTAAGGACGGTCGTATGTTCGATAGTTTATGTCGTATTGCGTACGACGTGTTTGACAGGGTGCGCGCTGACGTAACTCGCAGGCAAACGTTGCTCGCAGGTACTCGCCTAAAACCATGAAATGCGACGGAGATCATGCTCAATGGCTCCAGTGTTTCAAAATTGTCACGGAAACATTAAATACCCGAAGAGTTCATTTAAAATACGGTTGGTGTTTGTCCTCACTGTTAGAGAGACAGAGAAATGAACTTTATTTTTCACCAGCCTCTTTGTACTTCAGCCCTAAGATGGGTGGCCTCCTCAGTCCAGGTAGCCACGGCTCGCTGCCGCGCGCGCCCGAGCCCTGTCGTAGTCGTAGCTGGTTGTCAGGGTCTTGCGTCACCAATAGAGCCTCCCACTTTTCTTTTAATTCTTTCTCTATATCTGCTCCTTCCTCTTCGTTTCGCTTGGGGCGATGACGGTGGTACATCCGGATTGTTCGTGCACTCCAGCACCATATGGCGCAGGGTTTCGGACGTGTCCTGTGGGCAAAACTTGCAGTTCCTCTGCTTCCTGTAATGCGCCAAAATGTCTGAATACTTCTTCGGTATGCATTCAGGCCTCGTTGTGACAGCCGTCGGTACGTGATCTCTGCGGGTCGAAGATGGCTCGGCGTGCATGATCTCGAGCCGCAGCGTGCGCCGCCTGGTTCCGCGCGAGAGACTCGTTTCCCGGTGTCCAGAGGATGGTTGTTTATTCCACCTTCGTGCTCTTTAAGACATGGAGTGCTACCTTTGCGATCCTTCCGTTCATATATGTACCTTCTGCACGCTTCCTGCGAATCCGTTATCACGGTACCCCCCGCCTCTTCTTGCATGTAGCGATGGCCGGGGCTATGCCCATCTCTTCCGCGGTACTTGCGTCCGTGGCACGTATGGATGTTGAGAGCTTCAGTTTTTATGTGCGTTTAAAACGTCGTAGTGCAAACAGCCGAGGGGCTTTGTTGACGTATACGCAACAAAAATGTATCATTCGCGCCCGCGCTCAGTGTATTAAGCCGGCTCTCAAGCCGTGGCGGCATGCAAGGAAAAATGAAAGTAGAAATAAAGAAAAAAAAATCTTCAGTGGAAGCATCACGCGCAGCAGTTAACGCTGCCAGAGATCTCGTTTGTAATGCCGCGATCTCTATGGCGCCATTTGTCAACGAAAATTGTCGAGTCATTGCCCGAGGAGCAGGCAGCGCTTGCGCTGTCTTTCAGATAACGCTCCCCCTTCGACTTGCAAGACTGCATGCCTGAGGGGTGCTGCCATCTTGTGTGACTCCAACAATGTAGTACCGAGTCCGTTATGAGGAGGTCGCGTAATGGAAAGCGGTCGCGTAATGGAAAACGAAACGTGTGATAGCTCCCGCCCAGCTCCTCTGAAGAGTGCTGCCGTCTTTTGTCATTTTAGAACACTTGTTCACAGTTGGATATGGCTTCCAAGATATGCGCACCCGACATGCGCAATCTAAAAGGCCACGCCTCACTGTTTTGCCTCTTGGTCTTACGTTGCGATTTTCTGTAGCTTAGTTTTCGCGCAAACGTCAGTAGCTGTCGTATGCTCGATAACATACCGCATTTGCTGCTCGATTGAGAGAGGTGTATCTGAAAATGAAAGCTACGTTACGCACCCGATTCTGCTAAACCCCCGCCAAGAATCTTTTCAAGTAGAAATGAAAGGGGGTGGGGGGCTGGAATTTTCTGGACCGCTTCCATCGCTACGCGACTGCACACATCGGCATGAGGCTAGCTGTTCATCTTCGTGAACTCATTCGTACTCTTCTCGAGACGCTGGTTGAATTAGTTTGATTCAGTGAGATCGCTTATTTCTTTCACAAGTCGCGTGTGCTGAGCTCTTCAAGTTGTATGCGTCTTTTTCAAACGCTCCGCGGCCCATTGAAATCGACGTCTTGCTTCAGGGTTTTTCGGCGCCAAGTTTCCAGATTTCTCAAAATCAATGTTGTAATCGAAGAGGGGAAACCAAATCGAAGGTCCGTAAATGCGCATTTTCACTGAACAGAGTACCCTCTTGGTGTTATTAGCTGGAACTTTACGTACAGTTGACAATTGGGCAAGCCTATAGATTTCTTGTTACAAGGAGTGCCATCCACGTGTTATTGGCTGATACCTTTTCTTTTTATTTTTAATGCGAGCGTAAATGATTTTAGAAAACGTTGTTGTGCACAATAAAATTCCACGTGACGGCGTACTTAAAAACAACGCCTGTGATAAGCGCCCGCCTGTTGCATTGTAATAAGATTCTAGCAAGCCTGCTGTGCTGCCGTCTTCTTGTATAGTAACACAGTTGTTAGGGTTCGTTATGGCGTCAAATACAAAAGTACCCGGCTTGCTTCACCACAAAGGCCACGCTTTTGCAGCTTTGATTTGAAGTCTTGAGGGGCGATTCGCTGTAGCTTCGTTTTTCCCGCAGGAGATATTAACTCTCGCATGTAGAATAAAATGCCGCGTTTGCCGCTCGTTTTAATGTACCGGTACTTGAAAGCGAGACCCATGACACGCACAGAACTACTAAAACCAGAAAAATCCCACAATCTCCTCTAGATTCCGCCTATTTCGTGCCCTTGATAACCATGAAAAGCGACGATCGTCATACTTGGGGGCTGCAGGTTTCCTAAATTGTGGTAAAAATACTAAATATCCGCAGATTAACGAAAAGGCGCTGTGCTGTTGTGGACCCAGTAGCATCACTATTAGCACTTACTTCCATAGGCGTGCGCAGAGTACCCGGGAGAGGGGGGGGGGGGGTGATTTCATAGCGTACTCCCCCCGCTCCCCACTCTAGTTGGTCGAGTTTGAAAGGAGAGAGGCCTCGCAGTGGATGCAAAAACATGAAAATGAAACGATGACATACTCTAAAATGACCCGTCCTTAGTCCCCGGCTTTCCGAGGGTAAAAATGGCAAGCAAACGGCCCTTGGAATGCGACATCGGTGGTCATCGGCTGCCATTATAGTAAAAAAAAAAAAAAAAACCTGCATGTCCATAACCTTGAGCTTTAAACCATGACGGGACAGGGCCGACTGAGTGAATGCGGCAGACTTGGCGCCCCCCTCAGGTAATAGGGGGGGGGGGGGTCTGCCCCCCTCGTTCGCACGGATATGAGCACTTCGTTTTTTTTCATACATCTCTAGCGTCGCCTAATTTATTTACTTCTACAGCGACGTAATGCGAGATGCTGCAGCCCATGTTTTCCCCCAGTGAACTGTGCACTAACGCCTCCGACAAAACAATATTTCGTTCGCGCTCTATCTCAGTGCGTCACGTCGGCTTTGTGGAAGACTAAGGTCGCAGAAAAATCGTGCGAAATGATACAGCCACAGAGACGCAGAAGCGAGAAGAAAAGAGAAAACAAATAAAGAAAAGAAAATACATTCACTGGAAGCGTCGCGTAGCTGTTATCGCGGCCAGACATCTCGCCTGGTATGCCGCTAGCTGTCTACCGCCGGTTGTCTCGAAAAACTGTCAATTCATTGCCAGAGGCACAGCCAGCCTGAGGAGTGCTGCCATCTTCTGTGACATCAAAATAGTCGTTTTCCGTTGGTTACGGCCTCCAAGACTAAAAGCGCCCGGATTCCTTAATCTCAAAGGCTACGCTCTTACTGCTTCGCCTTGTATGTCCCGCGTTGTGAATCACGGCAGCCCATACGTTTCTTTCCGGCGATGTTGAATGGCGTTTGTATGGACGATAATGTACCGCAGGGGCCCCCTCGTTTGAGATGGAGGGAACTGTAGACAAGGAAACGTACATTACGTGCCCGCCTGTTAACTTCCTGCAACTATTGAAGCAATGGTGCCTGGGCAATGCTGCCGTCTTCTGCGACTGTGAGGGAAATTTTTCGTAGTTGATTGACTCCTCAAAGACCTGGAGCACAGGGCTTGTTAAATCTCAAAAGCCATGGCTTTATATCCTGCGTTGCGATTCACGGAACCTTCTTCTCCGCGCAGAAGAAAGAAGGGTCGTATGTACGGTAGTATGTGTCGTATTATGACTTGTTTGACAGGGTGCGCGCTGACGTAACGCGCAGGTACTCGCCTAAAACCATGAAATGCGACGGAGATCATGCTCAATGGCTCCATGTGTTTCAGAATTGTCACGGAAACAATAAGTACCGGAAGAGTTCAATTAAAATGCGGTTGGTGAATGTCCTGACTGTTAGAGCTTCAGTTTTTATGTGCGTTTAAAACGTCGTAGTGCAAACAGCCGATGGGCTCTGTTGACGTATACGCAACAAAAATGTATCATTCGCGCCCGCGCTCAGTGTATTACGCCGGCTCTCGAGGAAACTGAGGAGGCTACACACTGGTGCCGTGTCCTGAAGCCGTGGCGGCGCGCAAGGAAAATGAAAGTAGAAATAAAGAAAAACATTTCACCATCTCCCACTAAAGGGAGCCATGTGGGGATGTGGAGGCGCGCATGGGTCGACTTAATGTTCCGTCCATCACGGGCACCTTGCCCTATGTTAACACGCGTCCTTGCATGTGGAGCACACCATGATTTCAGTGTAGTTGCTGTTGCTGTTACTCGTCCCGAACTCTTCTTGGAGCACGTCACGCGGGTTCATCGCGCGTCTGCAGTATATTGTTCCCCGACCCCATTACGTGAATGCTGAAAGAGTGTAAGGGGGAGAGGCCACAGCGTTTTACCCAGCCCCTTACACAGGCCCGAACGCGCTAGCGCGTGCCAGCGCGTTCTAACTAGGATACAATGCGTTGGTTCATCGCGCGTCAGCTGAATCTCGTTCGCCGACGCCATCACATAATTGCTGAGAGTGTAAGGGGGAGAGGCCACCAGCGTCTTACGCAGCCCCTTGCACATGCCCGAACGCGCTAGCGCGTGCCAGCACACGTGGTTTTGTCTGTGTTACGCCAAGCCAGGACAGCATACTGCAGCCCGGGCCCCTAAAGTGCTCTGCACGTATCATCATCAAGGCGGTCGAAGAACAAGAAGAAGACTTCTTGGCGCGAGTGCGCGCTCTGCACGTAGCATCATCAAGGCGGTCGAAGAACAAGACGAAGAAGACTTCTTGGCGCGAGCGCGCGCTCTGCACGTAGCATCATCAAGGCGGTCGAAGAACAAGACGAAGAAGACTTCTCCTTGGCGCGAGCGCGCGCTCTGCACGTATCATCATCAAGGCGGTCGAAGAACAAGACGAAGAAGACTTCTACTTGGCGCGAGCGCGCGTTGAATATGTTAAAGATGACTATGGTAGGTTTTAGAAAGCGGACGGTCGCCAATGGAACTACGGAACAGAGCCCAGCGCAAAAGCTGCTGCGCATCCAAAAAATATTCAGTGGAAGCATCACGCGTAGCAGTTAACGCTGCCAGAGATCTTGTTTGTAATGCCGCGAGCTCTATGGCGCCGTTTGTCAACAAAAATTGTCGAGTCATTGTCCGAGCAGCAGGCAGCGCGCGCGCTGCCTTTCAGATAACGCTCCCTCTTCAACGTGCAAGACTGTCAGCCTGAGGAGTGCTGCCATCTTCTGTCACTCCAATAAAGTTGTACGGAGTCTGATATGGCCTCGAAGACGAATGCACCCAGCTTGTTTAATCTCGAAGGCCATGCTTCACCGCTTTGCATTGGGCCTTGCGTTGTCATATTCGATAGCGTGGTTTTCCTGCGAACGTAAGTGAGCTTAAACAACATTGTATCTACAATAAGATGTCTAATGTGGCACTCGTTTGCGAGGTCGCATAATCGAAAACAAAACGTGTGATAGGCTCCCGCCAAGGTTCAGGCAATGTTCCCTGAAGAGTGCTGCCGTCTTTTGTCATTGTAGAACACTTGTTCTTAGTTGGATATGGCTTCCAAGATATGCGCACCCCACATGCTTAATCTCAAAGGCCACGCCTCACTGTTCTGCCTCTTGGTCTTACGTTGTGATTTTCTGTAGCTTAGTTTTCGCGCGAACCTAAGTAGCTGACGTCGTATGCTCGATAGCATGCCGCATGTGCTGCTCGCTTGAGAGGGCGCGTACCTGAGAATGAAAGCTACGTTACGTATCCGATTCTGCTAAACCCCTGCCAAGAATCTTATCAAGTAATGGAAAATTGAAATGACGGGGGGGGGGGGGGGAGAGAAGGGCTGGAACCTTCCGGGCCACTCCCATCGCTACGCGACTGCACACATCGGCATGAGGCTAGCTGTTGATTTTCGTGACCTCATTCGTGCTCTTCTAGAGACGATGGTTAAATTGGTTTGATTCATTGCGATCTGATTTCTTTCACAAGACGCGTGTGCTGCTCTCTTCGAGTTGCATGCGTATTTTCAAACGCTCCGCGGCCCATTGAAATCGATGTCTTGCTTCAGAGTTTTCGGCGGCAAGTTTTCATGTTTCTCAAAATCATTGTTGTAATCGAAGTGGGGAACCAAAGCGAAGGTCCGTAAATCCGCATTTTCACTGAACAGAGTATACCCTGTTGGTGTTGTTAGCTGTAACTTTACGTACAGCTGACAATTGGGCAAGCCGTAGAGTGATTAGATTTTTTGTTGCAAGGGCTTGTTAACTGATACCATTTAAACGTTTGAATGCGAACGTAAATAAGGTTGGACAACGTTGGTGGGCACGATAAAATTCCACGTGACGGCGTACTTAAAAACGACGCCTGGGATAGCAAACCTGCCTGTAAAGTGCTGCCATCTTCTGTGATAGTAACACATATTCGGAGTTTGTTATGGACTCAAAGACAAAAGTACTCGGCTTGCTTTACCACAAAGGCCACGCTTTGGCAGCTTTGCCTTGAAGTCTTGAGTTGTGATTCACTTCGTGGGTCTACATTATGGAAGCACCCGCTGAATATCCGAAGACGCCGATTAAAGCACGCAGATACGTATGTTACAAATATGCACTGTGCGTGCATATTTCTCGACGTGTCAAGGGACACTGTAGAGAAAAACGGGTTCCTTATAACAGTAAATTACTTTTATAGGATACCAAACACAGCACCCTTACCGCGAGAGGACGCTTGGTAAGCCAGAAACGGACAAAAATGTAAAAGGCGTGGAGCTTCACCGCTTTGAAGTTCCCGCACAAACTCACCGTGGTATCACAGATTTTGATGACGCGTATTGAGGTCTATATACTTCTTTATCGGTAAAATCGTTAAAGTGTATTAGATGATGTTGCAAAGGAGCCAGAGACCTAATATGGTAAGTTTCAGAAACCTTTATTGAACCAACGGAATTAAAAGTAAAAAAAAAAAAGAACGTGACGTCACATTTATGTCCCGTCTTCGCGATTTTGGCTCGAAAATAAGAAACTGATGCAGTGACGTTCATTCTTTTTCCTAATAATGAACCTATGATCGCGATATCAATGCCAGTGAGCGTCTCAAACTATTACTTATCAGTATAAACTGACTTACTGTTTCTGTGTTTGTCCCTTTAATACCGCTAGTGTCGCTGTGCTATTGTTTTAACTCTGCTCGAAGCACGGCTGCGCACTTTGTTATTGACACGTCGACAACGCATTGTGAGGAAACAGCTGAGAGCGGACTGCCCAGTTCCGGGGATTCTCACCAATAATTGTGATAGGTCCAGGTCAACGATGCTCGCGGTGAACCGGCGATTGGCTCGATGAAGCACAGCTGGGTTCTCGGTACTACACAACTATGCCACCATCTTGCCAATCACAGATTACCGATGCCTTTTCTCTCTCTCTCTCTCTCTCGAGACCCTGTTGAGATAGGCGACAAATGTTTTTAATTAGCGGCATGACAGTGAAAGACGTTTCTAACTACTCTCACTTTGAAAACACAATGGCGTTTCTTCTTTTGTTAGTTCATTTTCGGACGACAGATAAATGCGTATCTCTAAAAATATCATTTTGTGCTGTAGCCGGATATATTATTAAAAGCGAGGTGTCCGCTACGGAAGAACATCGCTAGCAATACCTAAATTTCCTCATTTCATCGCACTGTTACCCACATTACGTAATCCTTGCCTAGGGATTGGTTTCGAAACTCTAGTATAGACTCCCAGTGAGAGCTGTAGCGATACGCTAAAGAAGCCGGACAAAGGTACAGACGAAGGCGAGTAATAGAAGTCTTTGTTACTCTGACCGTCGTCTTTAGGTGAGCGCTCGGGAGAGAAGGAGTGAGAGGAGGGAGAGAGAAAGGTAAATGAAAGACAGGGAGGTGAACCAGAGACGATCTCCAGTTGACCGCGCTGCACTCGGTAATGGGAAAGACTGTAAGAAAAGAATGATAGAGAATGCGATGGGAAAGTCTGTGCAGGTCATTATGATTATGACAATGTCAAAATTATATTATTCTGACTGCAGCAATGTCCAACTAATACACCAAAAGCATTATTGACACGCTGTCTCAATATGTCGTTCAATCCGGTAGCGCTAAAGCTCTCCCTAGTAGTAGAGACGTACCAAATAGCCCAATATGGCACACTTTTGATTTAATATAAACCACTCCTTATCTGCTCATCTAGCTGATGTTATGTTGATTATTTCTACTAAAACAAATATAAGAAGCCGGTTACATTGCCAATGTACGCAGGGGACCTGACTACAGCGCCCTATAACCGACCTATATTCAAAGAAGAGATTCGGTTTTCACTTTGATAAGAACCATCTTGGAAGTCCAACAAGTTCTTGAGCAGTCTTCAAGTTCCATGAAGATGTACAGCCTCGGCGTTGGCATCTGTGTGACATCTCTGTGACCACTGTGACATCTCTTGCCACCCACGACATCTCTCGGCATACTTTGGTGCCCATCGCGTTACCAGTCAAGAGACCTATCCAAAGCACAAGGATTTACCTTCAATTCGATAAAAACATCATCAACTAGCGTTTGTTTTCTTTCCACTCCTGCTGTCTCTCTCAATGCATTATTAGCTAAAGAACCTGAGCTGGAGCAACCGTATCCGAATGAGCAGAAAGATCAGTTCTTACGTGTTCTCGGTTGCCTCTTCAATCTCGGGTGTCGAAGACGTGATGAGGCTAACGTATGCGATTACTTCGTCTCATGCCTCGGCGATGAGTGGTTCCATCTGGAGAGCGGAGCTGTGTCTCCAACGTCCGCGTACGGCGACGTGTCCACTGCGGGCTGAGTGTTATCGGCGAGACGGCGTTCCGCGCAGTGCGCATGTACTGTTGACTCAGGCCTCGAATGCCTGCCTGCTTGCCTGCCTGCTACGAGCGTAGCGTGTGTGACCAGCCGTCCGGAAGGGCCTGCCCGGATGCGAGCGAGGTACGGGACGACCACGTACTCGTACGAGCCTTTGCAATCGGCGTAAATGAAAAAAAAAAAAAGTCATGCAGAATGGGGTTCTCGCTAGCTTTCGTCTCTGCGACCCTGCGCACGAGGAAGCACTACTGCAGTAGTACATCACTGCGGGATGATGAAGCACGGAACGATTTATGCGTTCTATATAGGTCGCTATGGATGTGTTGCCGGCTCGCTTGGCACCTGCTGGACACACAAGCAGCCGTACTATGGGCGCCGTGATTAAGCGAAATGAGCTCTTTAGTTTCCCTATGCGTCCAGGCTGCACTTTCGGTTGTGAAACGCAGGTGAGGCAGAGGAGGAGGGGAGAGGGCTGAAGATTCAAGGAGCCAACGTGTATTTTTCACTTAAGTTATAGCTAGAAGTAATTATACTCATTTACTATACACTCAAGAAAGGAAAAGAGTCTTTTCACTCTTTTTTGTGAGTCCTGACTTGACACAAATGTCACAAAGCGATTATTTATACTGTACTCTTTTTGAAGTACATTGACTCCCTTCGGAGAGTCGTGGGCGGACGTCTCTCCGAAATAGAGTTAACATGCATCTTTAAAGAGAGTTATGTATGTGGCAAGTCTACCCACAAAGAAGAGTCAAAGGACTCTTTTTTTCCCCTTATAATGGACGCTTAAGGCTAAACACATTGAAAGTGAGAGTTCGTTATAACGACATAGGAAAGAACAAACAAAAGAGCATTATATTTAAAAAGTATAGTCTACAATGTTTTGGCAGAAAAGTGACGATTTTAGCAGAAGGGTGACTTGGAACCTGAACGTGATGTCCGTTGTTACGAAGACTGAATTCAAGTAGGCATAAAGTAATACCGACTTGTTGTGCATGACCCAAGAGAAATGAAACACATCGCTGGGTCGATATGAACTTGGCGTGAAGCTGAGAATGACACATTGTGGAGTGAGAGAATTGCTTCTCGTCGAAAACATATTCCACGAGAAGCAAGGGACGATAGGTCAACGTTTTCTTTCCTCCGTAAAACAAGTTGCCCTGTCAGTGCTTGGAGTTCTTGTCGTGTTTTGCCAGTGCTTTGTGTTTTTATTTTCCTTTTTGTTTTGCTGGCGTTATTGTTGTTGCTGCGGTTCTTTTACAGACCTATAAAATGGCTTAGGCGGCCCTTGTTGTTGCCAAAGCATTCATTTTCTTCACGTTAGGGCCATTCCTTGTGACGTCCACTGTGTTCTTGCGACCATCTAAGGCTTTCTTGAAGTAATTACAGCGATTTACTCTGTCGCGCAAAGCATTTCCTCAGAATATTTTCGCTGAACAACATTACGCACGCACGCACGCACGCACGCACGCACGCACGCACGCACGCACGCACGCACGCACGCACACACACACACACACACACACACACACACACACACACACACACGCACACACACACACACACACACACAAACGCGCGCGGCAGCACGCACGCCAAAATAAATAAAGCGAACACCTGTTTACGACCATGGCTAGAACCAGGTCCGTAGCCGGGGGGGGGGGGGTAGTCTAGGGGCCCGGCCCCCTCCTCCGAAATTTTGACGTAGGTGTTTTTACCAAAAATAAATAATAAAAATAGGTGTTTTTCTCAAAAAGTCACGGTTTTCAGTAAGTGCCCCCCCCCCCTTGGAAAACATTGCTGGCTACGGGCCTGGCTAGAACCACCGTACCTCACATCGGACCTGTCATTGATTTCCTCGCGATGGTGATTACCAGTGAAGCGCAATGCTCCCTGTAGTCCAGAGATCGTGTTTATGGCAATTACTTTGCTTTCTCATTTTCTCTCTCTGTCTTCTCTTGCAAGTACAGTACGTTGCATTTGTGCGAAAACCAAACATAGGCGCTGCGCCGTGCTCCCGACCGGGCTGCAGAAATTAGGCGCCTTTTCCTCTTCAAACCACTACCACCACCAAACCAAACACAGAAAGCCAACGTTCCTATATATAAGTGTTGGGACCCTTTGAGGGGCGTCGGAGTCGGCGCTAAACTTGACGCAATTAGACGAACTCCGCGAGGATAAATTTTATTGTTCCTTTGTACTCCTTACCTTTAAGGAGAGGAATTCTCGATACTCCCTTGCGTCGGCATGGCTACGGCAGGACTACAACTGTACACTTTTCCTCTGTGACTATAAACACCAGAGCACAAACTGCAGTTTAGCATTATGAACCAACTAGCTCAGCAACAAACCCTTTATGACCTTTATGGTTAGGTGCAGCTGCAAGAACGATTACAATGTACTACTCTTATTTTATCTAGACTCTCTCTAGAACTAATTCAAGGTCAGTGGCGCAAATATACGACGCCGCGAACAAACCAAGAAAATGGTCGACGCCTCATATTTACAGCGCCGTGTGTATATTTGAAAGACGCGCCAATTTAGAACTCTCTTTATGCCCAGCAAGTGCTGCCACTCTGCGGGGATGCGAAGACTTTCTTTTTTATGGCCGTTTACTTTCGGTTTCCATTCCAAGGATTGCGGCGCGTCGGCTATTGTTTGCACATCTGCCCGTGCGCGCTGCGGTGTTTGGTTTTGTCTCGCGGGTGGCGTTTTCCGTTTGTTGCGCTCGCAATCACTAAGAAATAATAATATTTGGGGTCGTACGTGCCAAAACCACGATACGATTATGAGGCGGGCCGTAGTGGAGAGCTCCGGAAATTTCGACCATCTGATGTTGATTAACGTGCACCGACAACGCACGATACACGAGCCTCTGGCATTGCGCGTTCGTTGAAATGCGACCGCCGACGCCAGGACAGAGCCCTCGAACTTCGGGTCAGCAGCCGAGCACCGTAACCAGTGTACCATAGAGGCGGACCTTGCAAAAAAAGAAAAAAAAAGTTGGCGAAGCTCGCACTAAGCCGCGCAAGGCTTGAAACAACGACACCAGACGATTCTGAAGACTAATCTGGTTGTTTCTAGGTTGCTTCTAGGTCGTTGCTAGACTTTAGCTAGGTAATGCTATGTTGTTTATATATATATACAGTCCTACCAGTTCAAGAACTCAGTAGCCATCGCAAATATTAGTGTCCTCAAAAAAACGCTGGAGCTCTTTCATCGCTTTGCGGTTTATCCTAGTCGGCCATGGGCCTAGTATTTTCGCTAACGAAAACGTTCGCTCCGAGTCCAGCGTATGAAGTTCCTGTTCGAGTCGCTGTCTATGTGCGTCATGCTTGGGACAGTCGAGCAACAGATGATGCACATACTCGTCGTCGTGGCCGCACGAACATGTTGACGATGATGCACGCTGAATCCGGAATAAGAAGTGCTTTGTGTAAGCGGTTCCGAGTCTTAGGCGATGAATGAGTGTGTCGATACGTCTTGGGAGCTGGGGGTCTAATTGGCACTCAAGGTTAGGGTCAACAGCTGTCTGGGAACCAGGTGGATAAACATAAGTCACGTTTTGTTCTTCGTAAAATTCGGTTTATGTCACATTGGGATGCAGGAATGAGGCGGGTTTGTGTGTAATGATGAGCGGCTTTCGCCAACTCATCTGCCATTTCATTTCCCTTTATTCCGCAGTGACTGGGAGCCCACTGAAATGCCACGTGGTGGCCTGACTTCGTAGCTTCTGAAAGCTCTTTTAAGATCGCGTATACTATACGTATGTCTATTTTTCCTGAAGTGGCATTTTCCACGCACGCAAGAGCCGCCAGAGAATCCGTGATTACGACCCACCTTCCGGGCGTCGTTGACAGTTTAATAAAGCCGATGGCTAGCAAAATAGCTACAAGCTCCGATGTTCTTGAAGAGGAAAGATGACTCAGTCGACATGCATGTTCCTCATGTAACTCCGGAATGATGAATGCTGATGTCGCAGTCTCTTTGTTGACGGAGCCGTCAGTGTACACGTGAGTGTAGCCTTGGTACCTGTCAAACAGGTGATGTGAGGCCAACTGCAGAGCGGCAACGGCTGGTACGTCATGTTTACTACGAAGTCCTTCTATTGACGTTTCAATAGTTGGTAGCTCTAGCAACCAGGGCGGATAGTTTAAGTCCGGTGGCCAATGTGTCGACGCAGGAAGCCGTGAAATGTACTGTTGGCACACACGGTGCATTTGCGTTCCGGGACGGTTCTCAATTTGTGGTATGAGTGGATGTGAAGGGTTGCCTTCTTCATTTTACAGCGAAAGCTGTTATGAGATCATTTCAGCGGCCGTTTTTGGCGCCGTAGTTGTCCGCCGCCGCCGCCGCCGCCGCCGGTGTCCGTAGCCACTATCGCTCGAAATAAGAAAAAAAAAACTAAAATAAGAAAAAAAATTCCAAGATGGAACGAGGTTCGAACCTTGCCCCCCTCTGCGTGAGAGCCCAGTATTCAACCTCTAAGCCATGTCGTTTTTTCCCCTTTATTACCGGTTTCACAACACGGCACAGGAATAACAGCAGACAATACAACAATAGGCTCAACTGAAGCCATGTCAAAGCAGTGCACACCTATGATTAGTTACATTCCTAAAATTCCTTTAGGTAAGCCAGGGGCTCAACCCTGGAAAGCCAGTCAGGAACAAAGTCTTGTTGAGTACATCAACATATTGACAAATGCTTTCGCGAAAAAGCACGCGTGCAGGTCTCCTGTCAGGGTCGCAGTGGAAACCGGCCATTCTAGCCCGCCATAGACAATGGAGGCCAAGAAGCATTATAAGATCGAAAGGCAGTCCATCCTCATTTTCTATTGGTAAAAATCTTATTCCAAGTGATGCCGGTGCTTGAATATGCTTTGCAAAAAGGTCCTATACAGGCTTCATGTCGGGAAGGAACCACGTTAACATATGCAATATAGCGTGGTAGAAGAGTAAAATAAGCACCAAGCGTCGCACAACGCGAATTCTGTAACTAGGCGTCACACAATGCGAATTGCGCAGCGAGTAGTTTGTTGAATGCTTCCAACCCATTACAAAGGGCTCCGCCATGATTCTTCATCGTCATCAGGCACAGCATCAACCAAGTGTGCATAATGCCTTACATGCGTTTAGCAGGTACCACGGTTATCCGTAGAATGACGAAAAATGGCATATTGCCTGCTTCCCTACTTCTCAAAAATTACAATGATTTATAGCGTAGTGGGTTCCTCGCAAGTGCACTTGTATTGGTTGCCAAGGAAGTCCACAAGTGCATGATCCATTTCCTCGGGGTCTCAGTAAAGTTCTTCGCCCCCCCCCCCCATCTCTCCCACGTCAACGTATGTTATACAGCATGACGGGAGAGGGAAATAGCGACCGGGCGTCACCCAATGCAAATTACATAACTGGTGGGCCGTTTAAAGATTCCAACCCATTACAAAGGGCTGAGCCATAATTCTTCATCGTCATCAGTCGTCGCGTCAACAAAGTGCACATAATGCCTTACAGACGTGTAGCTGATGCCTGGCTTCTCCGCAGAATGACGAATAAATGCTTAGTAGGTGCTTCCCAACTTCACAAAAATTGTGATTTATGGCGTAGTGGGTACCTTGCTAGTGTACCTGTATTAGTAGCCCCAAGAGAGCTTACAACGGGCTCTAGAAACGCCGCTCTTCCAACTTTCGCTGTGACTGTGCTGCGGTTTCAGCGCAGGCCTGGCGTTTTTTTAGAGGACCGGTGGTGAGTAGTGAGATTTCCCCAATATCAGCGGCGCATACCTGTTATGATGATCATAGTTTTTTGGTTTGCCGGACATGGAATGATTACCTAAACTGCTTCGCTGTTAAAACTGATGTCCATCTCGTTGCTAATATCTCAAAATGGTGTCCGTTTGGTGCTACTTCGTTTATTGCCGACAGGAATGTGGTTCGAGCTGTTCACAGGAGGGCGCTTGTATATAATAAGCGTGCCGCCGTATTTAGGAACGACGTTACCGTGTCTGCGCGTTTTCGTTATCCGAGAATATCAAAAATCGACTGCCTCTCGATAATAACATGAAAATACTGGAAGCTTCTCCGTTCGTTTGGCTGTTCTGACGGTTGCACACCACAAAGTTCTCTGTGGTCACGTACTCAGTGATTGCGCTGTGGGCACTCGCGTAGCCTGAGAGGGGATTCGGTGGGTCTACAGTCGTATTTTGCAGAAGTATTTTACTCTCAAAGGGGTTAGTGGAATTGAAAGTTTATTTTTTTCGCATTGTAATCCTGTTCCTCGTCTTCTTAGCCGATATCTGTAATTATCTGCAACTTTGAAAACGACACGCTGTTTCTTTTTTTGTCTTCTTCAGCTCACCTGGTCGCCAATTTCGTCGCTTGCAGGAGAACCCCTCTTGTTTACTCGTGGCCCCAAAATTGACAAGTTATGAAAATAAACTTGCTGGTTCCCCACCGTGGGAGCTTGGCACATAGGGTGTCGCGCTGCTAAGCTCGAGTGCGCGGATTCGTGTCCCCGCGGCCACAGCGGCTACACTTCGATGGGGGCGAAATGCAAAGAACAACCGTGTACTTAGATTTAGGTGCACGTTAAAGAACCCCAGGTGGTCAAAATTAATCCGGAATTCCCCACTACGGCATGCCTCATAACCATGCCGTAAAACGTCAGGAATTATTCAACTTGCTGACACTCAGATCTTCAAGATTTCTTTTGGTTATTCTTCATGAATAGCACATTTGTCCCAAATGCATTATGATTTTAGCGGGAATAGCTAGACCTGAAAGAGATCTCATCTGCGATTTGAATGGTTTTACCTAGTAACTCGTTGATCGGGTTCACCAGCGATTCGCAATCCGTCTTTTTTCCATCGTTCGAGTCAACAACCGATAAAAAAAAACAAAAAAGAAATCATGGCTGATCCCTCTGTCATAGGAATCGGTATAACACGAAAGCGAAACTTGCCTTCGCAGACGTAGTTGAGCGTCTGTCGTGCATTCTTTCGCCCCAAGGGCGAAAGAATGCACGACAGACGCCCCAAGGGCGAAAGAATGAATGCTACAGCAACAAATTGTAATGTCACGCGAAGAACGGCAAGCAGCTAGAAACTTTCAGCGCGCTGCCCAAGCAGGAAGGACGCACGGAACGAACATACACAGTATGAGCGCGAACTGACTGTCACAGTTGTAATTTATTTCTGTGCGAGCAGCGCGCTCCTTTCTCAAAAGCGACCGCTGCAGTGAGCGAGGTGACCTTCGTGCTCTCAACACAAACTTGTGGTACAAAACACCGCCATCACCAGATAAGCACGCGAGCCGGCGACCACGCCCTGTAGAGGCGCGCGCTCATCCGCGTGGGGCGACGACCTTTAAATCGCGCTCTTTGAGCCCTCCGCGCCACTGGCAAATGGTGTATGTAAATAGCTCGCCTTTAGCATGGCAAAGAGCGTGCCGTCTGTGGCCGAACCGTTTCGCGCTGCGGATCGACGGGGGGTAAGTTCGACTCCCGGTGATGGAACTTTTTCTTCTAGTTTTTTTTCTTTGGCATCTGTTAGTCTTTATATTTTACAACGTCATATCCGTGACGGAAATACGTCAGTGGAGCCTTGTTGGACGCCGGCATAAAACACTTTCGTGTTAAAAAAAAGACTCAATCACTGCCGCATTGCTGGGGAACATGGCTGCGATGAGAGTAGGCAAGTGTATTAAGTTTCGCGTCGGGCGTTCGTTTCCTCAACCAATCACCCATGCGGAATATACGCGTATCACAGCTTGGAGAAAAGCAAGTATGAGAGACACTTACCTTAGGACGCGTGAACAGGAGCGACGCAGGCGCTACTCTGCCGCAGCGCCTACGAATAAGCTGAGCCGCGATGGCCAAAACAGCAACTCCAGCACTTTCTTGTGGAGTGACCGGGTGCCCAAAACATTCCGGTGTTGTTCCACCACTCGCTATATTTTGCAACAACCAAGTCTCTGTTTATTGACGTTTGTGTACAGTTCAAATCAACAAAGGCTTTTTTTTTCTCTTCACGTTTTGTTCGTGGAATGAAACCCACTGCCCTGCATCCACCGATAGGTGTAAGCGTAACACCTTGACTCGCGGCAGGAAACCAGTGTTGAGGCTAAACAAACGGAAGCAACAGGCACAGAGTATTCAGGAGGCGAACGGGCTTACACGCGGCACAGCATAACGGTTGCGACCTATTAACAACAGTTCAACAGAAGAAGTTCAACAACTCAATACACTTCACAGGTTTGACCTTGCAATGCATAAATTCTTGCGCCCTCACAAAACTACACCACATAACTTCACTCACATGCCAAGCACAAGCTGACAGACGTGGTGAAACATAACATATCGTGAACCAGTCTTCCTTTGACCTTCTTCACGCGGTCATGCACACAGTGTATGTGTAACGAATGAAGCAACTGCATTTAATCGAACCTTCTTTCCACATTCTCGTGGTTAGGTTGCCAATAGTAATGTGCTCACAGGAACCGTTGCTTCTGTTCGTGAAATACAAGTAATTCCGTACACGTAGTGTCCGAACAAGGTAAGCCTCAGCTTTGGAGGGCCAGCCTTGTTTGAAGTTTGAGGCTTTTCTTATTGGGCAACTGCTGGTGACTTGAAGTCTTCACCTTCTTTAACACCCATGTCCATACACTTAAAGAAAAGGAGTAATTACTTTCATCGCAAGTACGTTTGCCAAAGCTTCAAATGAATTGAACACAGCAGACTTGGAAATATAATTCAACTAACGGAATACCAATCACATCACTTACAAGCTTTTTCGGGTCGTCCGGTGTGTTTTCTCCCATGTCACAACACGTTAGCGTGTTGTTGCCGCTGAAGCCTGCAGCACTTGTTTGACTCGAGTGGCTTGTCAATGGTTCTTATTTCTAAAGTGCGCACTTTGTTACTTGTGGCTCCGACAGAGTCACAACCGCTGAGACTTTTCTACGCTGCACCAAATGCTTTGGCAGCGCAAAAAGCCCACTGTTCTTCAGGACGAACACGAAAAAAACGACCGACGGGGAACAGCTACAGCAACGATTCAATAAAGAGCAGGCTCATTTTCGTTACAGCGAACACTCAATGGACTGTATATACTTCAATCAATAACCATATCAGCAATGCGCATGCCAGGTTGTAATACTTTACATAACATAACACCGGTAGAAGGGCGAGTCAAGGTGAGCTTAATTTTTTTTCCTCGGATTTATAGAAACAGGAGCCTGAGTGGTTACCATTCTCTACATTCACAAAACGCTGCTTTGAGGGGCGGAGCGCGGCACGCCGCTGCCGTTCAACGCGCTCCACGCTTCCCGGCGTTCACGCCGCCGCTTACATTCGACGTGTCCCGAAAGTTGCACTGGTGTAGCACTAGTGTCGCACGGGTGTCACAACAGTGCAGCACGCGAATACGCGCGGTCACATCTACAGTTTCTTTATTAACTTTTATTACTCTCTTTCACTCGCCAACTACAGACAATGAACGATGAGAGAGTTTTCTACAGATTCAAACAAGGTGTGCGCGGTACACCGTATCAAAGGCGTCACTTGAACATTTGGGCCATGTCGTATGTACAAGGTGTGGCAGAGCGGCGCGATTTTTCCCATCCGCAGTTTCTCTTTTGTTTCTTTCCTCTTCTGTACTTACATCGCCTTGCGCCGGAAATTCTTCTCACGGAAGAACAACACGTATATATATATGTATATGCGTGCGCCTGCGCGACTCCCTTATCGCGGCCTCTCAATACACACGCACACATAATCGCGGTCTGCCGCCTGCTACTCGGACATTCCGCGCTACTCTTAGAACTGCTCGTAAAGAAGGCGACGAATACAACAGAAAGGTCACCTGTCATGTGTGTCTGCGCATGCGCGTTTATGCTCGTGTATACGTAAATGTGTACTGCTCTTTTATATATATATGTATATATGTATACACGAGTTCGGCGCCACCTTTTATGGCGATTTGTACATTTTCAGAGACAGGGAGAGAGAGGGGGATAGCCTGTCAATGGGAAAGGAGGCTGGAGATCGGTGGAGTAAGGGAAAAGAGGGTGTGGTGCGTACACCATGGCCTCGGCGCCGGTTTCGTGCCGTACATGCACATTCGGACGAGAGTGCACAACTCGGAGAATGCTTCTGACGTCACTATGACGGCAGTCACGTGGGCGTCTGTAAGACGCGCGTACGTGATTCAGCCCCTACAACAGGCGGACCACTACTTCTTTCGACTTTCCCGAACCACAAGATGAATTAAAAAAAAAAAAAAACTTCTCGGGGACGCGCAGTGTCGAATACGCTGAAAAAAAAAAAGTGTTGTCCAAAGATAGGAAATCTGTCTTTCTTTTGCTTTTTTTTTTCTCGTTTTCGAGCATACGGCTTAGCTAAAAGTCAGAAATCAGGAATGAGTTCTCCGCGCAGATTGTCACCATTGATGTCAGAACAATACTGCAATGATTGATGTCTCGCCCGGGCTTTGTTCTCATCTGTGCGTGTAAAAAAAAATTCCGCATGCAAAGACATAAAGTAACTTTCGCTTTGTCAGCGCGGCGTTAATGTAAACAATTTTATTGTGATACACACGTGCCGCGCATTACTACGATACGTTGACCTTTTGCCTTTAAAAACACCTTTTTTTCTGAGATCAACTACACTGTCGGGACGCCCTGAGCGTGTAAGACGATTGTACGCAATCGGATCGCGCATCGAAATTTCTTCAAACGTACTGAACATTATTTCGTGGAAGTGAGTCGTCGAGATAGCACTGGCACTGCTCAACGGTCAAGACCTTGCGAACTCGTAAACGCTACCTTCTCAACCCCTTGCTGAAAGTTTGCAATTCAATCAATCCGGTCGTGAACGACTGCTGTGCTGTGCGGTTTCAGCTGGTCCCCGATGACATTCGACGCTGGACCGGTTTCTAAGAGTTACGAGCGGACAAAAAAAGAAAAAACGTACAACAAGCTAAGGAAATGAATGGCACCCTTCACGTACCACCGTCGTGTAAATGTGCTCCGCTTTGTCATCTAGTCATAAGCCTTGGTCTTGTTCACTCTCACATTTCTACGTGAAGTCTGGTAGCTTTTGTCAGCCCTGTCCTCTGAAAATTAATAAAACTAAATTTCAAGTCTTCGCAATATGAACTAGCATGTTTTGTAGGGGTAGATATATATAATCGATTGCAACCTAAGAAAACATCAATGTGTGTTTTATACGGAACATGACGGCGACGCCGACGGCGATGGCAATAATGCGTCTTGAGTGTCCATAAGCTTGCTATCGCAATACAGTATGAGCTCTAACCACATAACCACGATAACCCTGCCCTTCACCTCTGTAGGAAAGTCGCGCCAACTGCGCTTTCCGTTCAAAGGGCGAATACTTTCTCTCTTCTAATGTAAACGCTTCATATAATGCTCAAACACTATTCATATAATTATGAATATTGTCGTCTCCATCTAAAACACATTTGGCTGAGTACCGATATCAGAATCTCTGGTAGAATTTGCCGAGTCGTTCAAGTTTTCGTCCTGAAGTCAGATAAAGAAATCTGCATGGTAAAATCAACTACCTTAAACTTGAAAAAGTGCTTAAGGTCACAAAAATAAGCTAGCGTAACTGGATGAAGCATCTTTTTGGTGGAAATGCGATAGTTGTGGGCGGAGCTTAAATTTATCCTTAGATCGTAATCGAGTGGAGACGCACGACAGGCTGCGCAAGTGCCCGGTGTCAAGGTAACGGAACCCCTGTAATATATGCAGTACTCCAAAAAACCGATACGCCAGGAAACCCAGTATTGAATTGCGCCACACGATAGCATAATACTTGATATAAGATACTAGGTGGTAATACGGGATCGCTCGGTATCGTGGGGACATCAAATGCAAATTATCATTCAGGACAGGACAACTTTGAAAAAACACCGCTGACCGAGGCATAAGAAAAGCTGATACCTTTAGCAAAGCTTCTATGCGTCCTTTGCCTCTGCCATTTTTCTTTTTCTGTATAAGTAAAGGTTACGTGGACGGGCACGTACAAAAAAAAAACAACAAATATTGTAATAGGTACATGGACCTATTCAATACATTGTTCAAATAAATAAATAAATGAATAAATAAATAAATAAATAAATAAATAAATAAATAAATAAATAGTGGAGCTTAACTGTGTGCAGTACTTTATTACTGTCGAGTGATGTTTCAAGATGATGAAAAAAATACACGGCAAGAAAATAGGTTAATTCGTAATTGCCAGTACTCCTCTGAACTTGCATAAGCCGTGGTGATGTCACGACAAGCTTCAATACTTAGGCGTGATAAGTTACTCGATTATATGAACACAGCGTTTTTCGCATTTTATCGACAAGTACTACACAGCATACAGGATGCTGCCTGTACGTTTTCGTTTTTTTTTTTCTGACGCTACTGATACGGGACGGGAGCAATACGCGAATGGTGGTCACCATTAATGTGCTGACAGTGCACGTACGCTCTTTGTCAAAGGCTGCGAAACCACTCAGTGAATGAGAAGATTGTTGCCCGGACCGCACGGCATCGTTCCCACTTCACGTCTCGAGACTCTGAGCTATTCGCAAACTGAAGATTACTACCGTTCACGATGACCTCCTGTTTTGAAGAAGCGGAAACACACTACAGATCCCAGGATGCTGCCATAAAGGCGAGGTATACCGAAGAGTGGCGTGTAAACGTTTGATTAAATATCGCCCCCTTATACGGAACATCACGGCGACGCCGACGGCAAAAATGAGCCTGGTGTGTCGATGTAATCGCTATCGCAATAAGATGTGTCAGCCATGTTAGCGATTCACGTGCTTTCGTCCGTTACTGTAGTGAACTCCTACATAAAAAAACTTTGCGACAGCACACTGTTTTGTTGGTTGTGTAAGTTCTTAAACACCCTGCGTATTGAGCTGTTGGGTAGACGAGTGCGAAACCACTTTTAGAGCACAAGCGCTTCACGGCACCGATAAACTAGTAGCTTAACTGCGCCATCCAAACGTAGTTCGGAAGAGGCATGTCAATGCTGTTATATTCTGACCAAAATAAATTTCGTATGACGCACCAACGGAAGCGGAAATCTGATTTAAATAAAACAAACACGAAGATCGATACAGTTTGCCGGTATTCTAGATTCTGTTTGCATCACGAAGCTGTTTGTGCACGCGTCGCAAAGTTTAACGGCTTGCACTATCGCACAATGCATATAACTTGCGACAATGAGCAGAAAAATAAAATAACGCTAAGAGGAATTCGCTAATGGGATCATTTTTTCGTTTGCTACGCCATTTCTGCGCTTGCTTTTGTCATGCACGTGTAGGTATGAAAATAGTGACGGGACGAATAAAAAAAACACACAGAAGAATGACATCAACCAAAATCCAAAGTCCTTTTTTTTTTTGTCTGTACTAAACGAGAAAGTAAGATGGATCCTTCTAAAAGTCAGACGGTATTTGACTCGCTGGATTCGAAATGCACGTAGTACGGGTGTGCGGGGGCTCCTGCTACGAATAATAGATTGCTTTAAACTGTTGCGCTGGGAGGTGTGCGAATAGCGACTATGGAGACCGAAAGCGCGAGACCGATTCCAAAGCGAATCAATTAGCGGCAGAATCGAATCGAATATTCGCCACATGTCCTTGCAAGTCATGCAAATCAGCGGTCACATCCTCGTGTTGATAATTTTGGCATTAAAAGCACTAATGAAGGGCCAGGAACAAACAAGCAGATCCTTGGCACTCACAGAAATGTTCAGAATGCGGCGATGATCGTTGTGTAGCCGGTAAAATCACGCTTCCCGAGCGGAGCAGCCTCTGGTGCTGCGTAAGTTCTTACATTTTATGCCTATACAGACTGCGCACGCGGGATAAAATCTATCATAGTTTTGCACCGATTTTGCGTTTATTTTGCTGCAGTTAACGTTTCGAAATATTCGAAAACTGTACGCAGTATATTCGCTCTTACGAATAGCGTCCATTCGATTCGAACAGAATCCAACACTGCCTTATCTGATCCGAATATCGAATCAATACACTTTTCGCACACCTCTACTGGCGCTGTAGTTGATCTCGTGAACAAAAAAAAGTTAAAAAAATTAACACCAGAGCCACGTACGGCGAAGATACCAGCTGATTACGGCAAACCGACACGTCGGAGAGCGGAACGATCTCGTTTGTCGAGAAATCTCTCGTTGCACAATTTTCTTCTCTTTTCTTTCTACTTAAGCTTAGACTGTATGACTTTCTGCGACTTCTAGCCTAGAATTTGAACAAAACCCCTTCGTGGCCTAGTGTGTTGGACATACACGGATCTGTAGATAGCGCAGATATGCACGTTCACAAAAGAGGGTATGCAATTCCTGTGTTCCCTTTCCTGTGAATGCGTGTACTCGTTTGCGCCGTTAGCTGTTCCTAGCATAGCCTAGACCTATCTGTCTTAATGGGCAGCAATGGCCTGAATATGAAAACTGTGCACAAAGGCAGCAAGGACATAGCGAAAGTGGTAGGATGGCTTTGCTTAACAGAACTTTATTACGATGAGCGTGTCACGATCAAGGTGCACTTTACAGTTGCAGCTAAAATTTGGCCTTGTTGGTTTTGACTTGAATACATATTACTAGCGGAACTAAATAAAATAGGGACGACGAAAAATGCACACAGAACGACCACTAGAGGGCGTCCTGTGTGCAGCTTTCTTTATTCCTGTTTTGGTTCCTCTAGTAATATGTATTCAACGCATAGTTTAGTTTTCGAGCGCTAGGTCGCCGCCCTCACCAACAAAGGAGCTAGTTTTTAACAGTTATATATCGAAGCCTCGAACGCTTTCAGTGCACCGCATATGGTTTTTCGATTTGCTTGGCAGTGCAGATTACTCAAGAGCTGTTCACAATGCTTTGCAAAGCAGAAAATGAAATGGTATACGCCAATGAAAAACCACATGGTGCTCAAGGTTGCTTTGCTACAAAAGGAAAACGGCTAGAAGTGGGAGGCGCCATCTTCATCACGGAGCCAACCGCGCACGTTATCAGTGCGCGTTACGTCATCAGTTTGATTCCGCTCTCCCGCGTGTCTTCCTCGGCGCACGTCACTCAGTCACGTGACCCACAGCTTAATGGGGGGCGGCACGCGAATTGGGTGCGCTCGCCACACGGGGGCGTGTCGAAGCAAGCGCACGACTCTCTTGTCAGGTACGGAGCGCACGATTTTTGTGTTTGTGTGTGTTTGTTTCACCGAAGGGACGAGAAAAATGCCTTCGATGGTGGGACAAGGGAGGGGCGGGATCTCTGGGGACCAGGGCCGGATGAGGCGAGCGGCGTTTAAAACATGGCGGCCATGACGTACGTCCTTCCATATCTGCGAAGCCTTCGAGATTCGCTTGGGTTACTCGGCGAGGATCGTTTATTTCGTGTCACCCTCAACTCTATCGCTTTCGAGTGAGTGTTCGCGCGAAGGATAGCTTGCCCCGCACTGTAGGACGTTTGGCCGCTAACCGCATTGTGTTCAGGATTGTTTTGTCAGCAGAATCAGGGAGAAGCTAGCGCGCGAGATGACAGAGGATCAAAACGGAAATAATCGCAGCTTGGTTCTGCATGCCTGATAACCACGTGCGGGCAACCTTCAGATATGGAGTTGATCGTAGCAATAAGATAAAGCGGGCATGCCAAATAGCAATGATTTTGCACCATAACCAGGGTCGCTGCCAATAAACGTTCGTTGGTAGTTAATGCTCGTACGTCGTTCCTTTTTCTGTCCGCCTGTGTGTTTCTGGGTTACAGTTTGTCGCAACCTGAAACTAACAAGCTGCGTGTGTCGTTGCTGATACACGGGACACTTAGATTATACTAATTTCTGGACAAGCCGACATGGCGACTATCTTTGAAGTTCTTGAGGCAAGGTGACAAAGGTGTTCGGTGTTTCGCTCTGGCAAAGACGTCCTGTAAAAAGCTTCGCGAGAGCTGTGTGGTAATGAGAGGTTTGTTACGATAAAGGCTCAAGTCGCAATAAGCACTTTATTGAGAAAGTTGCGATAAAGTGGCTGTCGGAAGCATATCTACGAAATTCGCGTCCAAAGTGCTATGGATTGTTCCAAAACGTGAGTGGACTTTGCTAACGTACTCTTGGAGTAAAAATAAACGGGGTATTACGTTTGACAAGTGTATCAAATGTACCTTGTTTCTATAACCAAAACTGTTAACGCGGAAACTATGCAAAATGACCCGTTTGCAATAAAATTTCATCAGATGGCGAAGGCCCGCGGCTACCTGGAATAAGGAGGCCGCCCACCTTGGCCGCACAGTGCGCTTGCTCAGAATAAACGTTTATACCCTCTCTCTTACCAACAAATCAGGTTTACCCATTGAAGGCTGTTGCTAAGTCTTCCTGTGCTCTTAGGCAAAAATTTTCGCTTGAAAACAGTTCAATCTTATTAGGCAGTACATTACAAAATGTGATTCAGTAGCAATTTCGGCTTGCAAGTTTTCGATATGTATAGCTATCCTAATCACCGCTTCACCAGTAAAGGCGATCGCTGTGACCAAGGAAATTCGTGGCAGCGTAAAAGAAAAGCTCGCTCATTCGACCCTGTTCCCGTCTAAGGTTACCGAGCTACACAATGTGGTAATCACGTGACTTCAGCCGATCACGGAGTCAAAACACTTCCACGACCACACCTGCGACCTAACGAAACGTAAAGAGACAATCTTTTTTTTTTTGTTTAACGACTTTCAATTTCGACAAGTGCATGACAATTGGGAAAGCTGTGTTAAAGATCCAAATTAAGAGCCACAACTACAGACCCGGACACCGATTTGGATCCTTTGGTGTCGTGTTCAAATAAAGTCAGTAAGCGAGCGCGTGCAAAGATTTCGAGAGTGTGGACGCCGGGGCTAGGTGCCCTAACTGTAGTGTACCTGGCTGAACGTTAGGATGACAAGCTTTGTTTAAAGCGATTCGTTCAAAGCTGAAGCTCATGTGACCCGTTTCTGACTTGCTAGGAAAGAACGAGCTTAATTTTCGGTTGAAGGACTACAGCTTGGTTCACTCGCAACGGGTATAGTGAATTCATTACGTGAATAAAATCATCAAAATCTTGCGAGTTAGTGAAATTTTTGAGGCAGATTTTAAATTAGACCAACTGAAAGCGTTGAGTTCGCAATAGCTTCCATTAGCCACTAAAGCTTTTTGAAGCTCAGTCTAAACGACCTGGAAAAGGACTAGCTATTTGAAAAGTAGTAGATCTGCTTTTGGTCAGTGGCAATAGGGGTTAAAATTTCGCACGATGCTTTTGTCTCAGCAATACGCAGCGTGATATTCACGTGGCAAAGTGGTGTTTAACACTTAGGGTATAAAACGCCGAGAAGGCAATTCTAACGCGTTTGTGCTTTCGTTTAGCCGTACGCTTTTGTGGTCGCGAAACAATGGATTCCCCACCTACGAAACGGACGAGTTTTCACTGGCCATTTGGAGTGCACGCTACGTCAGAAGCAAACGAGAAATAAAGGTGAAAGCGTTCGCATTGAACGATGTTTGCCGCGCTTCGGAAAACTAAGGAAAAAATGAAAAGTAGTAGGCTATAGGCGACACACAGAGTCTGTGGTGGCGAACTACGCAACTCGGATTTTATTTTGATATTCGTTTTTCTTTTTCCCGTATGGTCTACCTACAAGGTCTTCCGAGTCTCTTCTATTCTCGACATTGTATGCGCCATTCTACATTGGACAACTCGTAGTTTTCACGTTGACACAACATCGTTATTCGCTCACTACTGTACAGCGTGCAGGCTTCCGGTGCTGCAAAAGGAAACAAAAAGACATTTCTTGCCCATGACGTGGTTCTATACAAAAGGCTTCTTCTCTGTGATACGAGGTCTAAGTTCTATGCCGATAAAAAATACAAAAAAAAAACTTAAAAATAGAACAGAATCAAGGCTAACGGAGGACAGAGTACCGACGCACTATTTCAAGCTTTGTCCCCTTGCCGGTTCTGGGCAGCGTGACAGGTGCTTCACGGTGCCGTCCGTTATCAAACATCCTGATTGGCGTTAAGCCCGTTACATCACATGGTGGCGCGGGTTACTCCACGAAATATTTTTCTTTGTTTTGCTAACCTGCGGAACAAGCCTAGCAATGTCAAAGCGCACAAACAGACATACATGGAAGGTTGAAAAACATAACTGTTCACGAGGCTCACCGGGTATCTTGACCTCAGTCAGAGTTTGCAAGGAAAAACAAATGCGAAGGCAGTGGCGCATGTATGTAAAAAGAGAGAGAGAGAGAGAGAGAGAGTGAGCGAAAACGACTTCAGGTAATGCGGAATGTTTTTGCTGTGTTTCTTTCGTGCCACTAAGTTTCGGTTCGGCTTGGCTCGTCTTCACTGCTAGTTCTAGTAGGCCACAAACGTGCCACCATGCCTGCCTGCCAATGGGTTCCGAAATTCATAAGTTGCCATAGTATGAATTATCTTTAAGTAAGTGACCTTCCAGAATGGGACGGACAAAAGATATAAGACAAAGGCCACTCGTACGCTTCCTGAGGTCGTTGAAACCGGGGCTCTCGTGTTTAGATGCTTTCTTGCCTGTATCCCTTTCTGTCGTAATCGTTAAACCACCGAATTTAACATTCGTTCGTTTTTTCACCATCTTTTTTCCCCCTCAAACTCGGACTGGCAACTTTCTGCAACGCTTTGCCTTTAAACTTTGTAATTGGCTCTAAGCCAGTAATAGCTAGGATAGAACGAAATTTCTTCTAATTTCATTTACTTGAGCTCATAGTTTCTTGGGAGAGTCTGAATCGATTGCGGAGTTGAAGGTCAAATTTGAGAGCGGTACAGTCAACTACACAATCGTCCCAACGCTCGGCGGTGCCGTGCGGTGTACTCATTCACGGAACATTACGTTTCGTACATTCGCTGTGGTCAGACGTGTGTGAACCATCGTTACCGCTGCCCAGAACGCACTCGGCGGAGTCTAAAACTGCGCAATCTACTGGCTCGACGCTTACTGTTGCAAAGCTGGAGATGTCCATGACACACAAAACTCGCTCTCGCGCGCTGACGCGCCCTTATACGTAACACACACGCACAGCATGCATGACTGGCACACACTAACAATACACAAGGGCGTTCGCACAGCGCTTTCACGTTCAACCCGAAGGCCCGTCTGTTGCGTCGCCACTATGACAAGCCGTTCACTATCATGGCGCTTCGGAAAACTAGCGACCTTTCTACTACACCGAACTTTGGTTAACTAACACATTCGTTTGAATAGGCGATTTAAGGAGCTTTCTACTCATCGAACGACAGAGATCCTGGAAAAGCATAAGTTAACCGGCGCGTCCTGTCGTGTTGGATGTGTGAACCCGAACCGGCCAGCTGTACTCGGTTACCGCAGAGCTCAACGCGGACCCCGCGTGATCAAACGGTCGGCTTGTGAAATGGCTCGTTCATTCGTAAGCGGCTAAAGACAGTTTCGCGAACCGAAGCCTTCAAATAGTATCGACGGTCGTAGTGAAAAAAAAAGAAACCTTGGTGTGGCCATCGGGAAGGAGGTGATGTAAGGCTGGGTGAGGAGGAGAGGCGGGAACGCTTGCCCAATGCCGGGGGGGTTCACATCACGCGTTCGCTGATGCGGGCTATAACGTATCGACTCTTTTTTTTTTCGTCTTTTGCCCCAACCTGTATGCACAGAGAGAACGAGGTACAAATCCCAGTATCGTAAAAACTAACGTCGGCATCGGTGCGAGGGTAACGGTCACCGGACGTTACGACTCTGACAGGAAAGAGCTTAGAGGCTTTGGTACACACATTTCCGAACGTTATACACACTGATTGCAAATGTCTTGTACATGTATGGCCGCAACAACGGCTACAGTGCCGGCTCCTGGCACAGTACTATGAGAGCCGGGTTTGAAAGAAAGAACCCATACACCATTGTTCGAGAACTGTGTGCTGCGGCAGTACCCAACTGCAGACGCTGGTAACGAAGGTTTCTCACCCGGGACCATCCCTTACATTTCTCACATCGCTACTCTGTTTAACCCCTTCAACCCACCACGCATCTTGTGACATGCATGGATATTTCTAGCGCATGTTTCCCCACAAGTCTATTCCCGAACACTGTCCAGTGACAACAACTGCCGTCACCTAACCCGACGGAGAACAACCCTTCTGAAGCGAAACAAAAGGAAAGTTACCTCATGACGTGTCCACCGCATTACCCTATCAGATTCGTCCGTTGGAACGATAGCATTAGAGCCCCGGTAACAGAATGGCGTTTATGATTCGTGCTCTTGATGTTGTTGAAAGCGAGCAAGAGGTATAGTCCTGTCTGCCATGGGCCAGACCCACCCGCAAGAAAGACGGCATTGCGAGAACAGCTCTCAAAGGCGGCTGAAGCCAGGCGGATGGAACAGTACACAGTACCACAAGGGCAAGTGTACCGCATTTGTGCTCTTAAGTGAAGTGGTCACGTTACTCACGTGGCGTTGTGATGATGATTTTGATTGTTTCCGTGCTGCAGTGTGAGATTGTTGCGGGCCATCAAGGACCGAAAGTTCTTAAACTTGCCCTGTGTGCAAAATTCAAGCGGGATGATCTAGTAGCAGAGTACAAAAAACTGAATTTTTGGTCGCTAGCCATTACCCTGACACTTATCCTATTGTGACAGGAGCGCTATGCAACAGATGACCAGTTGGAGTAAGCATACATGAAAGCAAGGATGATGGAACTTACTTAACAACACAAAAGCAAAGCGACAAATCAAGGAAAGGGAAGAAGATAGGTCAGCCTTTTAAACAATTTTTGGACCGTAAGTGTCCTTGCCTCTCCTCCTGTCTCTCTCAACTTCTTTTGAAAAGCCCGCTTGTAAGGCCAACTGTCAGAAAAATCATTCACTAAGGGCAGTCGTAAGCTTTGGACAAAGCTCGGTGATGGCCTCTTCCGGAATCGCTCCATTAATCTTTGCACCTCCTCTCAACACTTTCCAGTCGTCCCTGCCTCTCGTTTGTTTAAAAGTTTGACTTCAAGGAATTCCACGCGTCTATAACCTGCAGTGATTACAACATTCCTGCCATTTCTCCTCAATTCTCCCGTGCACCACCAGACTAGATTATGTTGACACTCCCCCTCACTCAACTTCGCCACCCATCGCAGCGTCCCCTCCATATATACTCCTCACCTGCCATGACCTCCCGCCCTTGAGCACCTGTTCTTCGCCCTGTGTTGGCGAGAACTCCCTACAAACACTAAGACCACTACTGTACACTCTGGCGCCCGGCAATGCAGCCAGCACCACAGCCGAAGAACACAGGCCTCCCCGCAAAGAGGAGGCGGTGGCGATGGCGGCACAGTTCCACGACTCCTCTCCGTACCCGGGGACATCATCCCTCCGCTGCTGTAAGTTCACCCGAGGCCCGGCGGTGGCGACTGAGAATCACCGCCACCACCTGGACACGGCACACGTAGAGCGGAGACACGAAGCACGTTGCATATTGCCGAGTGGACGGGGGGGGCTGGGCCGGACCCTCCACCCCCTGCCCTTTGGTTTTCACATTTTGAGCTGGCGAGACGAGGACGCGAAGGCTAGGAGCGTTCCTCATAAGTATTCGACGATATCACACTTGATGGATGGGTAGCTGGAGTAGAGCGCAGTCCTGTCCTGCACCATACGGCTGAAGAGGAACGGCAGCAGCGGTGCGCCGTCGGGTTCGATCAGCGACACCGTGGCGGTGCCCGACGGGGACGCGCCCGACGCCTGGTGGTGCTGCGAGGACGACGACGGCTGCTCGGGACCGCGCAGGGCCCCGAGGCTCTTGGCACGCCGCCGCACGCTCATCTGCTGCTGCTGCTGCTGTTGATGTTGATGCTGGTGAGGGCTCGCCTCCGGGGCTGCTCGGGCACGAGGGATGCGGCAGCGGGAAGCCGATGGTGTGTGGAAAGAAAGAGGAACGACTCTTAGGAACTGTAGTGTGGGTCAGTATTGAAAGGCGTCAAAGAGAGGCACTGTTTCAGTTTACAAAGACAAAGCGCGCTTTCCAAACATTATTTTAGAGACTTTCATGAGTAGTGCGTTAGCTGTTCAGAGATAGGCATTCTTCACAGGGGCACGGCCTTCCTCAAGGAATTTATCAAAATGGCTTTTTGTCTGTGCTCCTGCCATCATGTAATGGTGATGAATAACCTGAATATATCTGAATAAAAAAGGGGATCAATATTCGGATTCTATTCAAGTTTTATGCCGAAGTTTTAGCGCCCACATATCAGGGTGACGTCACAGATTTCCGAGTATCTTATCGTATCTCATTTAGTCTTTAGAACTTTCTGGAGTTCAGCCTTTGTCTCTTTCAGAATGCAATGTCGTGCATCTTTATCGACCAAATATTACCTAGGCCCGAGTAGACGCCACTCAGAATCAATGACGTCACGGTGAGCTGTTGCGAGGGCTTATCGATGTGGCAACCAGCTCCGCGGTCTTTCGTTTTCTGCGCCTTTTTATATCTTACCACGCCTCTTGTCGCTGTAAGAGTTGCTTTTTTTGGCAGTGTAGAAGGATAACCTTTCAATACAGTCCAAATTATTTCCTATTCAGTACTTAAGCTACCGTTTCGTTGTGCGAAGCACGACACAAAATCTCAAAGAAAGAAGACAGATGAACTTTGGAAACAGGGATACTCATTTTGGTTTCTTCTTGTGATAGTGCTGTGGTTTGTTATGGCTAACATTAGTTTACGTGGAGGCAAAACAACAACGAGACAAAGGCTCAATACAAGATATAGACGCGGAGAGCTGGACTGCGGTCGGACAAGGGACTTCGCCGGAACGAACGTTTCAACATTGGGCCCTGTCTTCTCGAAAGTTTTCACGAAGGCAGTACTTTGAAGGAGACGAAGTCCCCTTGTCGAAACGTTGGCTTTGGGGCAGAGTCTATGATCACCGCAATATCTCGGAGTCACGTGATCTCGATAAAAACGGCACGTATGACATCACTAGTAGAGGGGCATGTTGCTGTCGGCCATGGCTATTGTAGCAGTGGTGCTGGTAAAATAGTGAGAACCGCGACGCGGCATTGCGAAGGTTACTGGCCTCCCAGTGACAAGGGCCAGCTTACGACACTGGCAAAATAACGATAGTTATGCAATGTCAGGCCGAATCTTGCCTTTCACTAAAATTGTACGGCGGTGGTGGGACGTCATACGTGACTTTCCAGCTCAGGTCACGTGACCCCGAGCTGTTAAGGTGCAAAGAGACTCTCTCATTGGCTCCACATATGACATTACTTGCTCCGTCATTTAAGAATACGATAACGTTCTAATCGTCTCCGTTGACATTATCTGTGGGCCATGTTCTCTGCAACGAACAAACATTTTTTTTTAAACAAGGCAGGTGTTCTAATAGTTTGTGCAGCATATCAGTTTCAACGTGTGCGGCACAATGCTGTATAGCACGCGATAACAGGAGGCCCTCGTTGTTGCACAAATGATAAATCTGTGCAACAAGGAGGGATGGATGTGCGCCCTAGGATGTGCTCAGCGCTCATATTGTTGGATGGTGTAACACGTGTCACGGAAGTGCAGAGAAAGGCCCTTCGTATATCAAGGCGTACGTGTGTATCAGTTTACTTGCTAACGACACGTATATAGCACATCTATTCTGATCCCTTTCTATAGAATATTTAAAGGACACGTGTGTCAGCTTTTCAACCTTCACAACACCGGTCCTTCAGCTGGCAACAAGATACGAGCAACTGTAGTTTTAAACAGCGTTTCATCATCGGGATAGCATATCCAACGGCCCTCCTTTGAAGTGCTCCCACACATCCGGCCGCCATGGCATAACAAGAAACTGCTACGTGAGAGCACTCAAGATTGCAAGAGCATAGCGTCGGCGAAAATGCCGGCAGATGTGTGCGGAAAACTGCGTGATGCGTGAACTGTGAGTGGCCGGAAGGAGAAGCGTAAGCGAAACGTGGAGCGATTCATTCATGCGCTTCTGAGAGTTTTCGCCATGCCGGGGGGAGTGGAAGCTCACTGCGTGCACTCTTTGGCTGGATTATACACGTAGGCGGGCTTACAAATGGGGGGGGGGGGGGGGGGCTGTATAAAGAGGGGCGCCATGTCTGCCCGATACCTTAACTCAGTCGGACCTGTCAAGTCATTGTTTAAAATAGAGTGTTTATGGTCATGCAGGTTTTTTATAGCAATGGAGGCCTTTCCGTTCTAAGAACTGTCCCTGGAAAGCTGGTAACCAAAGGCAGGCTGTTGTGAGAATCATGCCATTGTTTTATTTTTATTTTTGCGTTCATGGAAAGCTCGCGTCCTTTCGGACTCGACCAGAGGGGGAAGGGGGTGGGGGAGTATGCGGTAAATCATCGCCCCCTCCTCCCCCCTCCTAATAGAGAACGCTATGCACGCCTATGGTTATCTCTGCTTATCATGAAAAAGAACTACATTCGCGTAACTCTGGCACAATACAAAAGCGTGAAGCTCAGCGGTATGCCAGTGCGTAGGCAAAAGCGAGTGATGTGCGCGTGTGTGCTTTGGCGTCGCTCGTCCAGTGCGATTGTTCTTTTTAACTTACACTCATCTGACTGGAAGTCTTGACAGTCCTGGTCTGGAAGCGCAAGCAGAGGTGACAACTCTGCGGGAAGTCAGAAGTAACGATGTTCCTTCATTGAACCTGAACGCTCTTGACATTCATCACAATAAACACGACTGTAGGCCCACATGTTAGGTCGATCATTGTGCTGGTGACGACACTGCTACAAGATTCACGAAGCTGCGTCCGTTGCACGAACAACAGTTTAAATTGAGGGAAATAAGTGAAACGAGAAAGCAGCGCGGTGCGAAAGTGGTCACTGGTCGGTTTTCTAACCTCACAGGATTCTGATTCGTTGAGAGAATTCAATACAGATATGATGCAGTACAGCTTTAGTTTGAGTTGATGATACGTAGTCTGGTTGTTTATATTTTCCGTTACGTAAGGAATAAAAATGGTTCGTAGTTGGCGCCTTCCCTGTTTACAAGTGTTATTTGTCCTAGGGCGCTATGCTGTACACTGACGAATTCCGCCATGTTTTCAAATTCCGCCATTTGTCAGCTCTTATTTGTTCAGAGGGCTGCTACGGGCTCTCTGATTGGCTTAAAATGACACCATTACAGAATCTGACAATACGGCGGAATTTGACAGTGCCCAGAATAGGACCCCAAGTCTTCCTCCTTCCTGTCTTGATGTTTACACCAAATCAACACAAAGACTTGGCGGGGCATGACATGCCAGTTTCTATACACCGCACAGGCTAGCATCTGAGACTCACAATTCAAGTTGCTAAGAAATATCAGCCGCAGAGAAGTTCGCGCTGATATTCACGAGAAAAAGTCGCTCTAAACAATACCGTTGTGTTCATCGTAAGAGTTGCGACGCGCAAGCCGCGGACAGAGCGCTTGCCCATTGCGCGTTTTCGACAGAATGTAGAGATGGGGTTTCACCCCTCCAGCAATACGCTTAAGCGGTTGCATTCTCCATTTTCTGATAGCTTCAGATACGATGCTCGCAAATATTATGATCGATAATTCACTGGACAGGCGCAGCGCGGTTACGTCACGCCACAATCTTGCTTCTCAGCCGGCCAGTTCATAATCGCTTCGTTATATAGGAACAAGAGCAAAAATACAAGAAAAGATTCGAACGTAATGCGCAGATGCTTGTATACATAAGCTTTTGTGGTTTCCGTCGAACGATTTTGTTATAGACTAATTATAGCGCGTCCGGCTTTCAACTACAGATAGCTAGGGGACAAGTGTGAATCCCAGTTTGCAGAGGTAGATTTTTTTCTTTATGTATTATTTGCTTTTGCTGTAATGACGCAAAAAAAAGGCACGTATTAAATACTGGAGAGCGAGGATTCAACACAGGACAAAGAAATAACGTAGATGCACAGGACATGCGCTACTCGTAACTCAACTCTCCTATGCAGCAGTGTTCTTTGTGCTATGTTGGACTCCGAGCTATCCAGTATTTAAAATTATGAACCAACTAGTCCAGCAACGAATATTGTTAAGACATGCATTGCACTGTGTTGTAATCACAGTGCGAGTGTTTATACGCTTTGTCCCGTATTTGAACGGCTGATTCGTTTCAGGCGTATACAGGAAGGGCGATTAATACCCACCGTCCGAGGAGGCGGCCCTGTCGGCGTGCAGGGCGAGCCCGTTGGCGAGGGTGCGGTGGTGCGACTCCCTGCCGCACGGTGCCGCGGGCTGCTGGTGGTGCTGGTGGTGGTGCTGCTGCGTGAGGCGCAGCTGGACGCTACCGCTGCGCTGCTGCCGGCTGGCTCCTCCGCCGCGACCCATGGCGGCCAGGGCGGCCGGGCTGCCCTGAAGCGACGCCGTCGAGAGCTTCCTGCGATGTGCCCCGGGAAGGGAGGTGAACACTTCTCACACAGGAAGTCGAATGGACCCTAGCATAACATTTTCTGAAACCGGAATTCTTGGACGGATGGATGGATGGATGAAAGAACTTTATTGTGGTCCAATAGGTCGTGCTAGTTTCCTAGCCCGAAGCGGGCCGCTCCCACGTTGGGACCGAAAGACCTAGCCTTCCGGCCGCTTCGCGGGCCCGTTGGACTGCCCATAATTGTCCCTCTAATGTCGGACTGCGCAGAGCTGCGTCCCACCGCTCTTCAGTGTTTTCCTTGTCGCTGCGTAACGCGGAGCAACGCCAGAGCATATGAGTGAGATCTATGGTTTCGTGGCATGTTTGGCATGTTGTAGGAGTAGAGAACTCCGGATAAATCTTGGTAATTAACAGCGGGTTCGGATAGGTTCTTGTTTGTAAGAGCCTTAGCGTAACGGCCTGTGCTCTATTTAGTTTACTGTGCGGAGGGGGGAAGACCCTGCGTCCTAGGTAAAAGTGCTTTGTTAGCTCGTTGTAAGAGAGGAGGTGATCCCTGCAGTCTGAACGGAGGCTGCATTAATTCGATGACATCGAGAAATTTATCCGAAGAACAAAGCTGCATGTACGACTGACTGTAGTACTGCAAAATGCTCTCCTGTTCTGTGTGAATCAGTGAACTCGTTTGTTTCATATCTATCTATCTATCTATCTATCTATCTATCTATCTATCTATCTATCTATCTATCTATCTATCTATCTATCTATCTATCTATCTATCTATCTATCTATCTATCTATCTATCTATCTATCTATCTATCTATCTATCTATCTATCTATCACTATCTATCATCTATCTATCTATCTATCTATCTACTATCTATCTATCTATCTATCTATCTATCTATCTATCTATCTATCTATCTATCTATCTGTCTGTCGGTCCGTCCGCCCGTCCGTCCGTCCGTCCGTCCGTCCGTCCGCCCATCTATCTATCTATCTATCTATCTATCTATCTATCTATCTATCTATCTATCTATCTATCTATCTATCTATCTATCTATCTATCTATCTATCTATCTATCTATCTATCTATCTATCTATCTATCTATCTATCTATCTATCTATCTATCTATCTATCTATCTATCTATCTATCTATCTATCTATCTATCTATCTATCTATCTATCTATCCGCACAAAATGCTATCCGTGCAACGCTGCAGTCCTTTAAAGAACACCGGCCGTCGCACGGACCGATTATAGTCACGCTTTCGCACCCTTCCGTGCTCTTGCCGTGCTCATACTTTCGCTCTTTTCGTCTCTCTATTTCCTATTAGATTATTCTCAATGCAGGGTAGCGAAACGGACGCCCGTCTCGTTGGCCTTGTTCTCCTTTTGTTCTAGTTGATCTATGGAGAGAACTCATGACGTTGCGATGACTACACGACTGGTTTCCTGCGATTGGCGAGGGAGACGACAAAGACGGGGTTGTCTTACGGCACAGTGGAGCAACTGGGGCGTCGCTCTTTGTCAGCGCTGTGTTCACCTGGCCGCCGTCAACAAACACAAGTGCCGCTGAACATCGGGTCGTCTCTGTGGTTTCATCATCAGTGTGACGCTCCAATGGTAAGAAACGCCAAGGCAGTGCTTGAGCAACGTTGGCTTAAGCAACGCCTCCTCTATAAAGACGCCTGCGGTGTCTGTCGCTAACCCATTGAAGCCGTCCTGCCTCAAGTCGTGGTTGCTTGTCAAGAGATGGCACTAGATGCTCCCCTATCTTAGGGTGCCTTGATGCGCGTTTTGTTGCGCGTTTTGTGGGGGGCGCACACATCGAGGCACACTACCCTATCTCCTGCAAAGGGGTCGGGGCGGTGGTGTGCGCATGCGCGCATGTGTGTTGCAAGCGTCCATCACAAGGATCACTAGATATCGCCTTCAGTACCTCCAATAGAAATGAGGAAAAAGGAGAGGGCAGCAGGTTTTTGGCCGTCGCGGCAGGCATCTTTCTAGAGGAGGCGTTGGCTTAAGTTATGCCGTTCAATTTGACTTACGATAATGCAACGATAAGAGCATGCTCTAGGAGAGCGTACATCTTGGTGCGACCACAGAACGAGTTCGGGCTCCGGTACGTCCCTGTGTTTTTCACCATTTACAGTTCTCACCCGTGGCGACTGCTTTCGGGTTATGTGCAAAGAGATCACCCAAAGCCTAGAAGAGGAAACAGTGGCGAGTTCCCGATTTTGGCTGTCTACTACACTCTAAGAAGAAAAAGAGCCTGACTTGCCACTTATATGACTCTCTTGTGAGTCAAACGACTCTACGAAGAGAGTACGATGATCTCCAAAGAGAGTTGACGTGCCTCTTTAAAGAGAGTGATATACGTGGCAAGTCAGGACTACCCGAAGGGAGTCAAAAGGCTCTTTTTTTTTCCTACAGCACGCATATCACACTGACAGCTGCGGCAAGAGCTGCCGCCTTGGAACTTGCTATTGCGGGGTACAACTTAGAAGTCCGCGGCATTTCCTCCTCAAAGACGGATGCAGACAAACCTGCACCAACTGGCGCGCACTCTAGAATGATGTCGTGAGCTGGACGGCAGGTGACCCCGCCTTCGGAGAACGTTCCCATGTACATGGGTAGGACTATTTGTTTAGTCGCGGAGGCGATCGGCTTCTGCGCTTCGGCCGTCCGGGCGGGGCTTCTTCGGACTTCTTAACTTGTGTCCGGCTATAGATGACAACAAAACGAGCCCAAAGATGAGCGCGCTATGCGAGGTTCTTTGTAAAAAAAATTTGCCAAATGGCACGGGGCACACGTTTTCACTCCTCTTCAGCACTGCACATCGTTTAAAAGAGAACGTTGACGAATATACTAAGTGAGGCTTACCTTTCACCGATATCTCATGAAACTGTCCTCTTCAGTTACAGACCTGATGGAGATTATTGACGTCGTATCCTCTTTGCTATTTTCTGCTGGAAAGCGGCACAAAGAAGAACGGACAGCACTCAGATACCATGTTCTCTTAGTGATGTCGATACGACAAAAAAGCAACGTGGAACTGAAAGTTGTGATAGAGCTATTGTACACGCTACCTTTAGGTAGCAGAGTTGCGCGTAGGTCCGCCATCTTGCCGGGCTAGCAACCAATGCTATGCAGCGAAACCCCACTCCATTTTTGCAGGCGACATGCCTGGCGTGTCGTCGATCGACATGCCTGGCGTGTCGCTGGCCGGCGATTAACTTGACTGCCGATGACTAGTGTCAAACCAATTTCCGGCAGCGGCATGGCCGGGAAATACAAAAAAATTGCCCCGAGCATCAGGTTTCTCCGCAATGCACGGTTGCTAGCGGCGTTTGGAAGACATACGCCAAACTGTGCTACCTAAAGTTATAGCATATACAGTAGCTATAAGGTGCGACAGATGGGAGAGCCATCTAGTGACAGTTGACGGTACGAAATGACAGGCTTACCACGCTCTGAGGTTTCGAGTTGGGAAGGTGAGCTTACTTCTGGAATCGTCGTAATGGCGTCATGCGTGACGACTATCACCGGCTCTACATCTTTTAGCTTCAACAATAATGACTGCAACTCAATGTTTTTCTGAAACGAAACGGGGAGAGAAAAACCGGGAGCGACGTCCAGTAAAGCACGCAATGTCCACACCTCGCACTTCACTAATGAAACGAGGCAATATCAGCGCGTGTCATTCACCGCGTTCAGGGTGTTGGTTTTCTTCCTACAGGTGGTTTTGGTCCGTGCCATATTGGGGACTCGGCAATGCCCCTGCTTCGGTGCATCTCTTCGTGTCACGAAGTTGTATCACCAGGTCGCGTGGTGATTACGTGCAGGTGGACATGTCATTCAACAGCAGTTTAATATGAAGAATGGTTTGCCGGCGCATGCGGTATTTGCCGGCGAATACTATGAGCGCTCAAAACGGTGCCGCGTACACCGATCAGCGTGAATTAGGCCGTGAATTAGGATTGTGTTGAAATTCATCACGCTGGGACTACGGGTAGCGTTTTTGCACTATCACCAACTGCTGGTATACAAGTAATTAAAAAGCGATAGAACAGTCCCATGTCTGTAACTGTAGAAATTAAACATAAGCAGTCAAGATTTTCACGTTTGACAATGATGAATGATACAATAATACAGTACGAAGAACTTAAAGACTCCTCTATTGCCTTGAGCACAGCCCGGTGTATCTTACGGGCAGTGTGGTGTAGATTATGTTGCCTGCGAATACAAGGTGGGCACAAATCACTAATTGCAAATAGAGATACATATAATGGAGCCTCGGTTCTTACCCTGTCGACCACAAAGCTAGAAACAGTCTAGGTGCCGACAAGTAGATCTGGTAAAAGTGGCACTTAGGTCTACACAAATCATGTGGCATGTAATGAACTGGCGAATTCGCACTAACAATACGCGTTGGCACTGTTTCTCTCTTTCTCGAGAATCTATTTTGGAAAAAAAAGAAAAAAAAATGAAGAGCAATAATGGATAGCTTTCACTTTTTGGGAAAAGAAGAAAAAAAAAGAATTAGCACGCCGATTTGAGTAAGTTGGTCCAACTTCATGACGCAAATGTAGCGCAAAGCATCGAGGTGCAGGTGTTTCGTTAGCGGAATTATGAAGTACATATACTCGTCACTGAATCGTTCAGATAAAAAATTGTGATCAAAAGTCGAAGTCAGCGCCTTCTTTCAAGCTAAGATGGAACATGTATCTCATACATCTGATTAATTGTTGATTTTACATCACTGGTGGCGGCCGTTTGTCGCGTATTGTTGCTACTGCTGAGTTTAGCATGGAGATTCAGACCCACAATCGATCTACCCTGCTGAACGTCTCTTTAAGGACTTGTTAATTCTGGTTAGAGGTAGCTGTAGGACGAGACACAAGCAGGATACGCAGACACCTCAGAGACGGGACATTACCGACGTTGTCTGCGTATTGCCCCCGTTTATATAACGGTCTTGTACCTCACGAATGAATAATCTCGAAACCAGTCTGTTTAACTTCCCTACTTGAAGTTCTTGTATGGTCAGCGGATTAGGTTAATGCACGTAGCAACGAGGCTAGTATTTTTCGTAAGGAATGAGAGAAGAAAACGAGGCGCTTTCTTGATGGCTATAATAGATTTAGGGCCGGGGACCCCAAGTGGCTTGCGTACGCGCGCTCTTGCGTCCCTTTGTACTCCCAGCCGCACCCAAGGAGAATACAAAGGGACGCAAAAGCTCACGTACGCAAGCAGCTTCGGGGCCCCGGCACTAAAACTCTCTAATTAACCATGTGTGGAACCTAAGGTGGTTGGCAAGGCAACATATTTGAACGAAACAGCGCGAAAAGCGGGGCACGGTTAGTCGCAAACAATCACATACAGATCGCTGCGTGTGGTTGATAACTTTCCCGGCTGTTGAAGTTTAATGCTGCTGCTATAACGAACAATTCTGACTTCAATGAGAAGTATCTACGTAATCAGACAATGTTGTACGTTTGGTGCATTCCGCAGGCATGTAACGCAATAGTATTTAAAGTGATATTATCGCTTCTCACCACCTTGCAACTTAAGTAAGTTTTCCGCCTTTACTATACGGCTAAGAGTGGCTGTGAAGAAGCGTTTCGCTTTTCGCATCGGGACGGCCCACAACGTGTTTCGCGGGGGCCATTCAACACATCACGTGTGGCTGTCCTCGCTATAGTGTACGGAAAGGATCGCTCATAATTACATCAGCTCAAACGGTCAAATATCACTATCAATGGAAACCAGTTGGCTATCCCGAACCTCATTAATTACAGCAACTGAGGGCGACAACAGCACTGTTGCAGTTCTTAAGGACAACAGACCTGCGCAAGAGGCCGTAGCCTGAACTAGTGTATTTTTTTTTCTGACTGACTAGTGATATGGAGCAGTCACAGTAGGCTGCAATGTTGACAGACTGTGAAGCAGTATATGTGTCCCTGTTTTTCTGTATTCTTACTTTTCAAGTCCCATGTGTCCTGTTCCCTTGTGCAAACTATCTTGCCGAATTTTTCCTTCAGGACAACCTCACTGTCCTCCTCATCTCCTGTCTCCCTTCTCCCTCTGCTATGATAAAATGTTTGTATTTGGCCTTCCTGAAAGAAAAATGCTCGAACAAAACCATGGCTGTATACAAAAGAAGGAGAAGTGGAAAGGAGTCCGTTACTTCTTCTAGTCGCTGCCTGCAGCGCATGTTCTCATCCTGCAGTACTTTGATCCTGGTGAAGAGGCTTTCGTCGTCCGAATCGCGCCTCGACTTCTTCAGCGGCTTCAGGGTGGCCCGAACGCGGTGTTCGCCGGCCTGCGGGTTGCGCCGAAGCTCCACAAGCTGCGATTTAAAAAGAGAACGCCAGCCAAAGGTCGTGGGGGTTTATTCAGCGCGCGAAAGAATTCTAACAAATCATATATTTATTGGCAACCTGAAAAACAACTTGCGTGCGAATACGAAGCAGTGAAGGAAAAAACGAACGACCCCGTAGCCCAGTCATAGCTGCAGTCCGAATCACACTTCTCTAGGGCGGCCAGTCGGCCGCTTGAGCTCTCGTTTTTTATTTTTGCAAAAAATGTCAAAGTTTCAACGCAAGCGATGTAATGCGTTAGCAACAAATTGTAATGTTATAGGAAGTGAGGCTGGCAGCTCTTTTGGATCTGATCTCACGCAACTCTACAAAACGCTGGTGTAAGAGAATACGGCCGCTCCAGGGACACTTTTCGCACAGTCTCTTCGCGTTAAGAGCGCAGCACATAGAAGGATACACGAGCCGCCCGCTGATGCCTGCCGAGATAGCGTGATAGTGCGCGCGCCAGCGATAGCGACCGCGCCCTTACAAAGTTCACAGTTGCTGCTCCAGCGACCCTACCCCCCCCCCCCCCCCTCACGTATTTTCATGCTCGTTAAAGACGGGCAGGGCGTTTCCATTCTGCTTCGACGGCAGGCTTCCCGAGCGGGGTGATGTTCTCGCATGCGCCCTGCGAGCGACAGAGATGGGCCGGCTCGTTTGATCTCTGCTTAAGCCGCGTTCGCCGCTCCCGCTCGCGTGCTCCCGCTCCCGCCCGCGGTTATAACGTACGATGTGCGGGGGATGTTATCCATTTGGACTTTATACGGGACATGACGGCGACGGCAAGAACCCGTCGAGTGTCCATGAAATTGCTATCGCAATAAATATTTGCAGAGACCGACGCCGTAATAATGTAAAGATAGCCATACCGTGTGCTATAGGTCCTTGCACTATAATTCAAGTGTGAACGGAAGCTTGTAGCTAACACTTGGTGGCAGCTGCGGACTGCGCCAGCGTGCGCAGTCTCGCGCTCGGCCGCTCTATAGACAAGTGTGATTCAGACCTATCGGCGCCCTTTCTGTCTTTCTATCACCGTCCCGTGTTCAGCGCTGTTTGGTCCAGTCTAGGTGATTCAGACAACGACAAAACAGGTACTCCCATCTTTACACTGGACTTCGAATAGTCGACGATGTTCTTTGTTCTCTCCAAAAATCTCGTGTTCCAGCTACCATTTGAGTGCTTGAGAGTAGCTGCCAATTTGACGAGGTACGCGTATGTACGTTGGCTCTATAGGACTGATATAACCCTCTCCTTATCGACTGAATCGTAACAATGTGCGCGCTCCAAAGCGAACGCTGTTATTTGATGCTTCTGAAGTACAAGTGAGGCGAGAATTACAAACTTTTCGGAGCATTCGATGCGTGTGCTTACGACAACTGTGACATGCAAGCGTCTACCGTGAGAGTGTGCCATCCTGTGCGAGTTCGTTGTACTGCATCCCGGCATAGGGCTTCAATTTCGGGAAAGTACTAAACAGCGAAATGCTGCGCAGTGGTAAAGTAGTCTGTTTTACTTAGTAGCGTGGACAACAGGCACCAGGACCTAAGTAATACCAGGCGGGATCTACAAGAAGGACCCGGGCCGGAACGGTAGCAACGTATAGCACAGCAAGACAAGTTTAATACATCGTTTACATGAGGGCGGTATCTGGTGAAGGTCGCCGACCGTTCTTGTGAAGCTCGTCGGAGTGCACCGCCCTCACTTAACCGTGTATTAAACCGGTGTCACAAAGGCATTTTTGATCGCGGTCACAGACGATCCGGATCAGATTTCTAGATCGCGCCCGATGGTCAAACACGGTCAAAGCTAATCCGGATCGAGTTTGGCGCACACGTCAGTCTCATCGCGATCTGGGAGCCAGACAGCGATGCGCAGATCGCGACCGTCTCGACACCAATCGGGCCTGATCGCGATTAAAGGTGACCGCGTAGTGGCACCTGATCCGGATCGAGCCTAATTCTTATTGATTAAGCTTATCAATTAAGTCTTATTGATTATTGACGAGCCTAATTCTTATTGACTAATTCGAGCCTAATCCGGATCGAGCCTAATTCTTAGATCAAGAGTGCCCGTGTGACATCGGTATTGGATATCCTTATATGTGCCGAGATATCCTTATCATATTTGCCGTGACTGACCTCTGTGTTGATGTATACTTCCCAAGCTAAAGCCTTGACAGCCTGGGATTCACCCTACCAATCGTGTCTGTTGTAAAGGCCCAAATGTTGTTCCACTTTTCTACACGTGTTTAGCGTTGTTCCACGCCCCGTTCTGTATTGATTCGGTATCGCAACCACGCTAACAACAGGCAAATTTTTGAAATTTACGAGAAGAAGAAGAAGAAGAACAAAACTTTATTTTGAGGGAGTGGGTAGAAAAGGGGGTACTCAGGAGCCTGTTGGTTGGGGCCCCAAGTCCAGGGCCCCACTGGCTTGCGCCGCTCGCCTAACTTGACTCAGAAGCGCTAATTGCACCTCTGGGTCCGAGCTGGCAAGTTGTGCCTCCCACTGCTCCGAACGTCCTACAATGTTGCTGCCTAAAAGTCAGCGAATTTAAATTTACGAGACTTCCACACGAAACGCTTCAGTGCTGTATACGGCAACACGATTCTTATGTATCACCGCACGCGGCGGTAAGAAAAAAAAAAGAGACGACACGAGGTGTCAATGCATGCGCCATTGTCCTCGATATCGGGAACACCAAGCACGTCACTTCACGAGCACTTCACCGGCAAACCACAATCACAAGAAGCGCGCAGGCATACCAGACCAGTGCGCATGTGAAGAGTGCTCTCGGACAAACAAAAATGTGTCGATGTGTGTGCAGCGAGGTGGTTGGTGGCGGCATGCGGGAGGGTGATTCAGGGGGTTTGAGGAAGGGCCTATTTATATCGTATCCGCCGCGATACCTTAGAGGTTAACGCGTTGCACTGCTAAGCTCGAGGGTACGGGATCGATTCCAGGCCGCCCCGCAGGTCGCGGGATCGAATCCCAGCCGCGTGGCCGCATTTTAGATGGAGGCGAAAATGCTTGAGGCCCGTGTGCTTAGATTTAGGTGCACGTTGAAGAACCCCAGGTGGTCGAAATTTCCGGAGCCTTGCACTACGGCCTCTCTCATAATGATATCGTGGTTTTGGGACGTTAAACCCCAACAATTATTATGATTCCCGTCGGCGTATCAATGGGGGCAATATAAAACATTCATGCATTTTGATTTAGGTCCACTTCAGGGTAATTTCCGAGTCGCCAGCTACGGGGTCTCTGACGATTAAATTGAGGCTTCGGCACCTGAAACATACGAATTTTATTTTTAAGTTGTCTATCTTGCTCGCCAAAATTTCGCTTTTAGAATCGCGTAAATTGCGCTAACCTGTTTCTTCCTGACATTGCCAACACCCTTTTTGCAATACTAGCACAACGAATCGGTTCTTAATTGCTTAATAAATAGATTACATATAAAAATGATTTAATTAATGGAGCGCTTACGACCACTACTCGCGCATCAAGCGCCCACCGATCTGAGATGATGACTACTGAAGAAATAATCGTCGGAGCGGCTCAGAGGCTAGAAGAAAATTATATTTAACAAATGTGTACATAGCGACACAGTGAACAAAAAGGAATAAAAACTCTCACGTAAGCAGCCATACGTATAGCGGCGCCCACGAAACGAATCCACGTACTGTATACATACGGGCTCCATAGATTGTTTCAGCACGTCGCATACACACAGCGTGTGCTTTGCATTGTTAACGAGGATGCGTGCTTAATTGCCGTATTATGCTAATGTTTGACCGACGGGCTCTGTTGAAACGTGTGGTTAATAACCGCGCACGTATTCGGTAATTGTTCTTGATGGCCTTGCTTCAGGAAGGTGCTTCGTTCGAGGTAACGACGCCATTCCTGCGATACTTTGCTAGAACCACCGATGCGCAGAAAACTCGGCTGAGTTATAAATGCACGCCGCTTCACGGTTCCTAATCCGATAATTGCAGTTCCGAGAGCAACTTTCGTGTTTCGATGGCGTTGATCGTTTTTAAAAGCTTCACACGACGGCTCTTTAAGGTCCCTCTTGTTGCTGAGGAAACAAAAGAATGACTCATTTTGCTCGATTCTACTACTTAAAAGAAGCTATTCACTAGTGATTTCACGTGTGCTCGTGATGTCGAAGAGAACGCGATCACTAGTGTACGAGGAAAACTGAAGTTTTAACTTTACGGAGTGACGTCCTTTTACTGTTGGATGCATGGGGAGAGCCTTTTTTTGACCCCATCGAAAGGCTCACAAGCATGCTGACAAGGCTCGTTCTCCGCGAAAGTCTTATAAAAGGGGCTTAATAAATTGTTGGCGTTACACCTTCATGCCATACTTCAATGATCGGGCAGGACTATTTTGAGGTCTACCGGACACACGTGAAACCTGTTGCTGAATCGATACGGTAAATTCTATATACAAAACCTAACTTCGCACTTACTGCGAAGACACTGCGTTGTCGTACACTTTGCTGGACTGCTCGGTAACACAATATTCTTTAAATTTCTTGGTCAACTGTTTGTTTTATTACTTCATTGTGACGAGGCAACAATGGCCTTTCACATTCAGTGCTCGCATTCGTCACCTTTATCGCCCTTCGCATTTTTTTACGGTCGAGGAATCTACGATTCCTGCTTTATCTGTGGTCTAAATCTGCGAGTTGTGAAACGCATTCCGAGGGTTAGCTCACAGCGGTGCTTCTATACTCGGTTACAACCTATAGGTTTTTTTATAAAAAAAAAAAAAAAAACTAAGCCCCGTCCACGGAACCATGACGCGCCTGTCCTTCACATGCGAAAGACAGTCGTGCCAGCTGGTTTCCGCTCGAACTGTTATATAGTACCTTTTCTCGGCTAATGTAAGTACCACGCATGTTAAGAGTTAAAGCTTCGTCCTTATTACCTAAACCATTACGGTTGGCTAAAGAGCGAAGTCGGAATCCCCGATGAGGTTTACCAGGACGCTCAAGTTTCCGACCCATAATCAGTTACGAAAACGTGTGTCTGTCCTATCCGAAATACGCGAGAAGTGTTTGACGTCACGAAAGTGAGTAAGCGCTTATTGGATGGAGGATTTATGCAAATTCTCTGTGGTAGAGACGGCAATGACTGTGTGCGGAGCTGACACTTTTTCTTATGTTGCGACCGAGTATAGTACAGTGTTTAACGAAGGCCCTTCCCCTGGTATCACCTTGAGCTTTCAGTGACTCGCTGTCAACGCTTCACTAAAGGTCTACGTCATGCGTCCTTCCAGCGGTGTGAAAAGCTGGGTGTTGCGGCGCTCACTCGCAAGCAGTGCACAAGTGATGGCGCGGTGACTCGGGGTGGAGGGAAAGGGGGTGCGCAGGGTGGGATGCAAGAGGCCGGTGCGTTGAGTGAGTGGAGTGAGTGAGTGAGAGACACGGAGAGAGAGAGAGAGAGAGAGAGAAGGGAGCCACACGAAGAGCGTTGTGTGAAATGGGCTCACCAGTCTCACCTTGGGTACAAACACGAGGCAGAGCGTGGTGGTGGAACAGAAGATGATGAACACTGAGATGATGATGAACGCGGCGTCCTGCTGGTCGCGCAGCACGAACGAGATGGCCGCGCCGATGGTGCACATGATGACCACGTTGTACACGCTCATGCCCACGTACTTGGAGTCGTTGAGCGCCGGTATGCTCACGTGGCGGGTCTCCCACGCCAGGAAGCAGCCGAACGCCTGCGACCACGTAGGGATAATGGCCGTGGTCACTACACGGGTGGTACAAGGGATCAATTGCGTAGCGATTGGTGTAGTGCCAAATCCTGCGCTAAATGCAGCTCCACTACTTTGAAACCTGAAGCAGTGCGTAGCACGGGCACCCGGCTATTCCCGTTCGTAGAGTTACCACTGCTCGATGACGTCGATGACGTCGATGTTTGAGGTAAGCGTGTAGGGTTTCCTCGGCACGAGTAAAATCTTGTTAGGGAGATTTGCAAACACTGTGTGCGGCATGCGCGCTACGTTTTGCTGCGCTTTATCTATTTCCGGCTTGTTGCGGCAGTTGAGCTACGTGTCGTCTGCAGCGAGTTCCGTCAGGTTGTTTCCTCCCTTCAGGTGTAGCGACGAAGGCGCCGGAGAAGCGCCGGAGGGAGGAGCAATCACGTGCAATCGTGGTGCGGGTGTTAGCCTCATGTGTCCAAAGCGTTTTTAGCGACGATTTCAGGTTAATTATTGCGATTACTTCTTAGTTATTTCAGATAATTATATTATCTTAGACCATGTTCGTTTATTTTAACCCGGTTTTGAGCATTGTTACCCCTTGTTTTAAGCATGTAGTGACCACTTGGTTTTGAGCGTGATCACGCCACATGAGATCTATGGATGGGGGACAAGCCGGGACCCTGATGTGCTACGCACTTAGAAGGGAGAGATACTGGCGTAAGAGAAATGCGCGGGGGTTATTCGAGCTGCACTCGATTGGCTGCCCTGCACTCGAGAAAGAAAAAAAGAAAAATGAAAAATGAGGAAAAACACAAAAGTTCACACCTCTCAAGATAAATGCCCACGTAGAAAAAAAAAAGACGTGCGCTCGCGTGGGTCATCAAGAAACGCAGAAAAGCTTAATATCCAAATAAACCTAGAGACGACATCGTATTTGTGAATCACAATAGGTCACAAAAGCGCGAGTTTAACGCTACAACGAGCATTCGGTTTCCTGTGACATTGTAAAGGGTAAGTCCAATTTAAGACTTATCAGCAGGGCGCCGTCTCTTTCGTGTGTATATCTCTTTTTTCGTTCATGTCTCTTTCGTGTATATACGTATTTTCAGTAATCATCGTCTCCTCTATATGCGTACCATGAGCAGTCCTTTGTAGGCGTATATTGAGCCCAGGAAGATGGTCATCTTGTGGCTCTGGCAGAACTCCATCTCTGGAATCACCGACACGTCCTCGTTGCCTTGCGACGCCTAGGAAGAGGGAGTAACGAAAAGGAGTCAAAAGGGAGTCAAAAGGAGCCACTGATACTTTACTATTTGCCTTTCCCTAGGGGCATCGCTGTAACGAACGCTTACAAATATAGTACTGCGTAATGCTGCGTAATGCTGCGTAATGCTACGCGAAATCACAATGTTCGTGGTCAAACTGGAAATACACTACTGCTCATTAAATAAGGGGTGTTTTGGGTGTCTTTATGTAACACAAATATAATCGTCTTTTATCTCGCGTGCCTCTGCTTGTGTTATCGCTGCGCGATCGGCACTTCTATACATGATGAACTGCGTGCGTGCTATCAGCGTTACATAGCCTTCTTGACAGGAAAGCTTCGAGCCCACAGTTTTCTAGAAAGAAAACGCAAGCAAGCCGCATTACGATTATTGTTAGGTGACATAAGGACGCCCGCAAAGATAGATAGATAGATAGATAGATAGATAGATAGATAGATAGATAGATAGATAGATAGATAGATAGATAGATAGATAGATAGATAGATAGATAGATAGATAGATAGATAGATAGATAGATAGATAGATAGATAGATAGATAGATAGGAAGCGAGTAGTCGTTGTGCCGATGGTGTCTGCCAACTTATTTTGCAGCGGTTTCATACTATTTTATTAAAGGGACACAACACGCGTTCCTGGTCACAACAAAACACAAATAAATAGACAACACATTGCTGCGCAAATCACGGCCCTTGTTCAACACTGCCTCGAAAGGACCAGCCAATGGCCGGCAAGGAACGTCGGGATTCCTCCCTCCTTGACACCTTTACAACCCACTTCATATAATCGCGTTTTCAAGGCTTCACGGGCTACACGCGCGCATTCAATTAATGCCTCCCGACGTTATTGATTGGTCCGAAAACTCTAAGAAGAATAAGAAGAAGAAGAAAAAAAGAAGATGAAGTGCTAGTGCATAAAGAATAAAGAAACTGAAAGTTTGCTGAGCCTCGTGGGAATATTGCTAAGCACCATCGCCGCGAACGTATTTTGAACGCCACGGTCCCTGGCGTAATCAATCAGGCCTTTTCTCTTATTTGATCGTACACTAAAGCCTGTTTGCGTTCTGCTTTTGCAGTGATGCCCGCGTCTCCCCCCCTCCCCCCCTCTGCTCCCTCACTTTCAGTCCTTTGTTTCTCCCTTCTTCCCGAAGCGTGCATACCCGCGCACCACGTGATGTACTCTGGACTTGACTAAATCTGTGCACTGCAGTGGATGCCGCCAAACTACTCTCTGTAAGGCCTCAAAGCACAAAGCTTTTAGTTTGCCAGCGCTCATTGCTATTCGTCGGTCCCCTTCGCTAGTGACGCACCCCGCATTCCAGTTGGTAAGAGTTCTTGCCCTTGCGAATGCTTCTACGCGCAACATGACTTTGGGAACGCGTGCCTCGATCCTCACCTCCCGCAGGTCCCAATATAAATTGTCCGGTACCTCGGGGCCCCTGATTGGCCACCAAGCGTTGACCAATCGTTTGCGACTGCTTGTTTCCTTTTCATTTACTAAAGCGCTATTCAAAATCTTTACTCACAGTTGTATACCAAGGAGCTACAAGCTCCACTGCGAAATAACTAATGGCGTATTCATGTGGTCCATTGAGAGCGCTCTGACCGTGCTTGAAAGTGGTGAATTCGACAGCTTTAAAGCTCAACTGTCATGTATCGGCCCGCTTATTTTAGTATTAATGCTACGTTGCTCTTTTACATAATTTTTTTTGCAGAGTATTCGGAGCACTCTGAAACAATTACCCGAATGTACCTAAAAATTGCCTATCCTCTGACCTCAGGCTCAATGACGACGCCGCCCCAGCTTCGATGAGCCCTGCACTGTTTAGTACGAGGTGTTAGTGCGTATGCGTATGTGTGTATGTGTGTGTGTGTGTCGGGGGGGGGGGGGGTGTTGCATACAGTTCGCGCATTTGCTTCACTCGCGGGAAAGTTTTCCAGGGCAATCCGTCACGACGCGCGCCGCGGTGGGACTTCTCGCGAGAGAATTCCGAAATATGGTAATGCAGGCATGTTTTCTCGGTGCGCATGGTGGAAGCTTTCACTGTTTTGCAATCGTTTGCCCGCCATCTTATAAAGCACCCCCCCCCCCACCCTTCCTCACATCTCCCGCCTATCTTTCGCATTTATGCCCTCAACTTCAGGAAAAAAAAAGCGATTCGCGGCTTTCTATTGCTGCCTCGTGGATTCAATGCGGTGACGCGGACGCCAGCGGACGCTCGAACGGCTATAGCTACAATGAACTGGAACTCACCTGAAGCTATGGCTTTACAAGCATACTAACCTCTGTGCGAAAGTGGCATTTGTAGGTGGCTCTTCGGTGTACTTTGTGAAGTACCTAAACGCAGTACAAGCTTTCTTCAGGCTTATAGAGCCGTGACGTAGACTTTAAAAAATGTTACGTCACCAGTGTTTTGTCACTGAATGTAGCCACACGTAACTGTAGATTCAGACGTAGATCCTAACATTTTGGCTTGCACCCACTCTGGGGGACTGGCCAGGAATCGGGTAACTAATTGACTGCCTCGTTCGGCTCTTGTTAGCGTTGTGCTCTTCTTCTTTCCTTCTGCTCTGCTATGGTGAATTGCGGCTGTCTACTAGTACGACTTGCTGACGCTGGTAGCTTTCGTTATCTATAGAACGACAGAACAGTTGAGCTAATCAGCACGGATTTATCGTATAAAGCAATTGGGCACTTAAACGAGGGCACAGGCGAAGGCAATCGGGCGAGACAAACGCCGGCTACCAACTAAAAGGCCGCACCTATCTGCGCACGCTCAGAAACGGCAGCGCCACCATCCGTCAATCTGAGACATCTGCGGCCCTAAGCGAGAGATAGCTGTTTAAGCGTGACATTTCAAATTTCTATGCTAGTCAGCCGATAGACGGCAAAGGCCGAGACAGACGGTATGATTTTCCATGCGATGCGGCGTCCGACGCGGTGGTGGGGAAACCGGAATGGTGACCTTTCATAGCATCGGACAGCCACCATTCCAGCTGCCGCACCGCCGCGTCGGCCGTCGCATCGCATGGAAAATCGTACCGTCTGTCTGGCGCTTAACACTCGCGCTTGCGCTAGTACGGATACTTCAACGCAGTTAATCCTTATGCCTGTCAAATACTGTGATGTCATTAAACTTGTGCATTGAGAATCACGACAAAGCAACACAAACACGAGACGGAGGTTTGTTATCTAGTTTTGTTAGCTATAAGCAGAAATCTTGAGTTCCAATTACACGTTGTACACAAACTCGAGGTAACCTTCACGCTCAAATAAGCATTACCGCTCCGAGTTGGGTTCTGGGCAATAAAGGATATTACAGGATGTTTCAGCCACAGAATCTATAAACCAGCCTTCGCTTTCAGAGACTTGCACGTTGCGTAAAATACGAAGCTTTCGCCGACAATCGAGTCAGGCCTGCGAGGCGCGCTTGCAAGCTCGCTTATAACTTGTAAATGAGCGAAGTTCCTGAGCTTAGAATCAGAATATTGCCTTTATAATGAAATATCGAATCCCGCTCGGGCTGCCTGAATGGAACAGTATGCTTGCATTTGATGCCGATACGCATTCCAATAGCAACACTATAACTGGGCAATCTAAATGCCTGTGCGAGCCTTATTACGATTCTCGCCAACAACAAAATACAGAATAATAGAACAACATAAATAAAAAAGGAAAGAAGCTCCCGAAAGCTCAGGATTTACACGCGTGCGCTGTCTGCGACCGAAATAAATGACAGTTGTAATTACGCGTTTTCTGTTTACGCTAGAAATTCCCTTATTTTTTGTCTCGCGGATGTTTTATTGCGCCTGAACGGTACGCTGTCATGTGCGGCTTTATGAGATAGCTGCGTACGCGACGTGGACATTTCGTAAGGTCCACGATAGTGCTAGTCTATTCAAAGTACTCTACTTACGAAACATAACATAGGAGGAAGGAACGAACAGGAGTCAGGGACAGGAGAAAGAGGGGAGGCGGAGACGTTAACCAGCCTAGGAAAACTGGTATGTATCTCTTCTTCTTTCTTCTTTACCCTTTCTTTTCTATTATTTCCCATTCCCCCACCCCAAGTGCAGGGTAGCCAACCGAGCCAAAGCTTGGTTAACCTCCCTGCCTTTCCTCTTCGTATCTCTCTCTCTCTCTACCTTAGGCAGGCAAAGGGATGGGGCAGTTTGAATGTTAGAGGTATAAAGAAATACGGAGATATAAAGAAGTGTGGAGATAAAGTCACACTCGTCACAGTCGCAGTATCGCTAGTGGTCTATAACCACCGGTGCAAGTCTGTTGTCTTCAAGAATTTGAGCAATGCCTTCGTCGTGTGCATGACCACGAGCATGAACGACTGCACTCGCAGTCGTTCATGCTCGACTTGACCACAGATCAATGACAGCAGTAACGAACATAGAAAAATTAGCAATGGCTACTACGGTATCGGTATCCACCCTAGAGTGCGCCAGATCCTACAACGGCAGCGATTCAACGACTGGACCTGGCGCCGCAAAACTTGTGGTGTTACTACGCGTGTGATGCGAGGTTGCCAAACTAGAACACCCCCAGTAAAGAGTACCACACTGTAAGCTGTACTCAACTGCAGCGTCTTGTCAGGAGGCTAGAAGAGGGGGAGGAGGAATAAACATTCATTGAAACCAGCAGTTTAGTTGGCTGCGTCTAGGAGGCCGAGGCTGGAAGAGCAAATAATTTTTGTTGCTGTTAGGATGGGCCTTCCCCGAAGAAGGCTTGCACACGTCTTGTTTTGACGCAATGTAGCCGAACTCGACAAGCAACCCTGTAAACAGTACCACGCTCTACCTTGGACGTGTTTGATGGCACACGGTTCTTCATCGGCCTGGGGCGTATGGGGCTCCGCACTGTAGCAGCGAGAGAGAGAGAGAGGGAAAGCAGAGCAGGGCCGGCGTTGTGGCACCGGAGCATACGCGGCTTGGTTTGCACAGCGGCTCCCGCGTTGGCCCAGGTGGCCAGCGTGCAGTGGCAAGATAGATCGATCGTCGCATGCAAACACGGAGCCTGCTTGGCTCATTCATTCCGCGCGGGCCCCTAGGGAGCCGACAGGGTGCCACCGCTCTAGGAAAAGCACGAGCGCCGAATCGACGCGGAAAACGAGCGAAGTATCCAATAAAGAGAGTGAAATGTATTCGAGAAAGAAAACGAGAAGCAAAACAAAGACGCCGTGGCATTTACAGAGCAGTGAGCGGCGTCTGGTTTTCCTTTGTTTTGTTGTCGCGGTTGTTGTTGTTGGTTCGAGTTCGCGCTATTTGTTCAGGACTTCGCGCTGTGTTTGCCTTCGCTGCCTCGACAGAAGTGGTAGCAGCCGGTCGGCGGCTCTTGTCTATAGTGCCGCTGGGATGTGTGAGCGCCACGTCCCGCGGGCGTAAAATACGAACGAAAGCACTCCTCTCTCGCTCCCCACTCCCTAGTAGAGACTTCAGCGAAGACGACAGGCCGAAGGAAACGGGTGTGCCCTTGGTGAAATGCGATGAAAGCGCACTAATTAACATGGCTCCACTAACGTAGCTAACGCTCACGCACACATTCACGCAAGCAACCACACGAATACACGCACACATTCACACATACAGAAATACAAACACACACACACATGCACATGGGCCCGCACGCTCATGCTACACATATACACTAGTAGATAGGTCATTCCACGCGTGTAACGTGCACTGGTTATCCATTTCTTTAAGTATGAATAAACGAAAAACACTCTGTCACCTGTAGCACTGTCTGCAAGAAAAAACACAGAAGTGTGGCTGTCCCTGAATTTTAGCTGTATACTGCAGGGAAAGAAACCCGCCACGGTGGTCTAGTTGTTATTGTGCTCGACTGCTGACCTAAAAGGTCGCGGGATCGAATCCCCGGCTGTGGCGGCTGCATTTCGAAGGAGGCAAAATGACAGCGGCCCGTGTGCTTAGCTTTACGTGTACGTTAAGGAATCCCAGGTGGTTGAAACTACCGAAGTTCTCCAGGTAGTTTTCTATCCAGGTAGCCAGGTAGCTATCTATCTATTAGATGCGAAGTATCTTAAGGCCGAGCTCAATCCGGTGGTGTGCGGCGTGACCACCCTTACTGCGCATGCGCATACCCTCACCACTTTCCCCTCGCCCTCCCCTCTCCACTTTCCCTCCCCCTTCCCTTTCGCACTCTCCCTCTCCCCGTCCCCTCTCCACTTTCCCTCTCCCCTTCCCATCTCCCCTCCCCCTTTCCACTCTTCCTCTGACACGCGGGCTAGACATGCCAAAATTCTCTCCTGCGCAACGCCGCGATGAGCTCGAGCGCATGCGCGTCCCCTCCCCTTCTCTCTCCTCTCCTACGCTGCCCCCCTCTCGCCCGCCTGTCGACCGCGTTCCCCGCTCGCCCTGTGAGAATTAACGGCCAGGCTAGATGGAAGATACGACGCGCGTAGCGTCCCTCTTCGCGTTCCACGACGCGAGGTCGGTAGCATGCCCAACGAACGCCAACGGAACGCGATCGTGCAAGTGCTCCGGCTTCGCATCGCCTCATGGTCCCCTTTAGCGGGAGATGGTGTAATTGTTTATCTATCCACTACAGCGTCTCTCATAATCATATCGTGGTTTTGGGACATAAAACCCCAGCAATTATAATACTGCAGTGAGAGAAAACTGGAGATGGCGGTTTTCTTGCACACATCACGAAAGAAACATCAGCGCCTTATACGTAACACGCGAAGGATCAGTGATCCAGTGGTGCACGTGAGACGGCTTGTCGCTTTCCCACGACACGATGCTGTCGCGAAGCGCCTTCGTTGAAAATTTCCTCACATCTCCTCACGGGGTGTTGTTTCAGTTTGTCGTCACAGAGCGGCCGCGTCCTCCGCGCTCAGGCCACGCTCGGGGCCATAAAATTTAATGACGTATATGCCGAATAGCATGGGCCTACTTGAATTTCTGAAAATTTGAAGAAAAAACGTTTGAAATAACTTTTCCCGCCCTACAACTTTACCGTATAAACAACTGCCCTCAGAATAATAATTCAAAAGGTTGAACAAGCTTTTCTGTGCAAATTAGTATTTTCAGTGCAACTTTAGCAGCGGCAAAATGTTTCCATTCGACGTTTATATATATACTTAGAGTTCTTCTGTGTAGATGAAAGCTGTGTTATGGTCACAGAGAGTTTGTCTGTGAAGATGACAGATGTGTTATAGACTCAGCAGTTTAACAATAATTCTGTATCGCCTAGAACGAAATGAGAGCCCACCGAAAGACTAAACTTTACTGTGCAGCGCTTAATCAGCTTCTTGCAACCGCGTGAAAGTGATAAAGGTTGATTTTTGCTTCTTCCAGAAGAAGGCAAGTAGCGATGAAAACATGAGCGAAAAAAAAATATATTCTCTCTATTTCTTCGTACAATAGCCGCTCCCGCGATTTTCTCCCAAAGCTCAGAAAAAAACGTGGGGATATTGCATGACTAAATACGGTATACGGTACCTTCTACCTTGTTTGACAATCATCGTCAATGCCTGAAGGAATAAATCTGGGTCGATTAGCAGTCAGCGAGCACTTCTTTCTTTCTTTCTTTCTTTCTTTCTTTCTTTCTTTCTTTCTTTCTTTCTTTCTTTCTTTCTTTCTTTCTTTCTTTCTTTCTTTCTTTCTTTCTTTCTTTCTTTCTTTCTTTCTTTCTTTCTTTCTTTCTTTCTTTCTTTCTTTCTTTCTTTCTTTTCATGCATAAGCTAAAGCAGAGAGCAAAGAGCAGAACAACGGGGAAGTACTTATAAATAAAATTCTCGTTCCCACGATAAGTTGTTGCCTGAGCCTATGAATGTAGATATCAAGAAGGGGTAACATTGAGTTAACCAATGCCTCTACTGCGAACACATGGTAGTAGTCGTCCTTCTAATATTTCGTTTCTTTTTCTTTTATTTAAAGCCTTATAGCTCTGAAGATTGCACCCTGTCGTCGTTTAGTATACCTTTATGGAACAAGGCTGCTAACTAATTAGCATAAAAAAATAACTCTACGAAGTCGTGGCAGGGCAGAAGCCGTTTTTCAAAGTCGTGGCCCCGACGCTCATCGTTAAAGAAGGCCGTCGCCTGCGCAGAATTTTGCGATTGTCACTTCAATCTTCGACGCGCGTTTGAAATCGTTAACTTTCTCGTTAGCGTCAAAGAAAACAGAACCATGCTGAGGTTTATCGCTTCGAGGACTTCGCGCTTGTATGCGCGGTAATTAACGTCAAAGCGCTGCGCGCGAAGGCCCCGAGGCGACGGCGGCGGCGGCTTCGCAACCACCATCGTTTCGCGCATTTACGCGCCACTCCCGTTAAACACGTCGTCGCAAATAACGGGTTCCCTATAATATCGACCAATCCCTTGGCCCAGACTCTCTTCTTGCCAGCACATTCATCACTAGTTCTCGTGCGTGTTATTAAAAGTAAAACATTCCGATGTCGCGGGCAGACGCTCGAGCCAGTATACTGTGCGGCGGCGGCTGGAGACGTTCTGCTTAAGAATGCTTCTACAAGCCTGGGTTTAGCTGTCGCACTTTTAAAGGGCCCCTAAACCACTTCGAGTTCAAAGAGGAGAGAGTGCTTTCTTTCTCGACTTCACTGCCCTTCCCATAGGCGCTATCTCGTCCTCATGACAATTTTTTTTTCAGAAAACGCGCGGATAATGTCTGCACTGATTGTTGTGCCTATCAGGATTTCACGCTTTTCAGCTACACGCCGTTATCTCTCTCCACTTGCACAGTCGAACACGCACAAAACGAAGTGAAATCAGTGATAGCGCGCACGATAGTCATGCGAGAAAAGGAAGGACGGGTGGGAGGCTGCATGGCAGAGCAGCGTAGGAGACAATTAACAACTGATATGCTTCGCGTATGGACCAATCGAGAGCTTATTTCCCCGTGACGTCACGTGAACAGGCTGTTGGCGTCACGAATTGCACCGAAAAGACGAGAAATGTCAGGAGAGAATCAGACGCTCGTTATTTGTATTTTAAGAGGTTGTTTGGGCCCCTTTAAATAACTTGGAGGACCCTTGAGCTTCGGCATCGAGAGTTGAATTGAATTGAAGTTTATTGCCACATAGTTACAAAATATGTATACACAGCAAGGATGGTGGGACAAAAGCTGCATATAAGCTGCAGTAGAACGCGATAGCGTAATCGGGCGCCATGCGCATTGCCTTCAACAGTGCCGCAAGGAAAGGAACATTCGTGCGCGTAAAATTAGCCGTTTCAAACTGTCCTAGAATATGTCTATACTGCAAGTGCAGTTGCGAAGTGTCCATTACGCCATAATACTTCCTGTTGCAAATTGGCGAAGTACCCAGTAGGCGACCCTAAGGTGCCACGCGAGCCTGCGCAGCTGCACACTTTGTAACGGGTGGGCAGCATTAAACTACCCACTCGTTTCGCAATACACACGTTCTGACGCGTGGTACGATTCTACGATTCCGCCACCCAATATTACAAGCGTTAGGGAGACTCCTTCCACTGCATAGGTTCTTATAGCGTTTTTTTTTACGAAGTAGTTACAAGCACTGGCGTGACTACGTGGTAAAACACCTGCTTGCCACGCAGGAGGCCTGGGTTCGATTCTCACTCCAACCGATGTTTTTAAATTTATTTATTTGTATACACCTCGAATTTTCGCTCACGGGCAATGCTGATTTTTCGCTCACAACCAACGACGCCGCCGCCGACACCGACACCGGATTTTCTGCGAAACGAGCTCTTTAACGCTATCGCGTTAATATCCGGCGAGTTCGACCTCCGGAGTTTGTTCAAGAGCCACGCATTGGTGCAATGCAGTGCAATACAGGCAGCAATAGCGACCGCTGCGATGCCTTCGGAGACATCGAGAATGAAATTTCGGACACTCGGTGTCATTGCAAAGCCGAACAGCAAAGGTGATTCGAGGCACCCGCTTGAAAAAGAGGAAATCAGTCGCAGGTGCACGCGCGACCTTAGGTGTGGGAAATGGTCCGTTGAATAAATTAAGCTTTGTAAAGCGTAGGATCACTATTTACAATGTTCTGTGCACAACTGCGGACGATGTAATAGACGGTTTACGAGCGTTATTGAAGCCAACCGTAAAGTGCGTGTCCCGGTATCGTAAAAAGAATTGAGGAAGCGACATTAATGACATACAGAAAACGGTAAGGCACAGCACCTTTGCTAGTATCGATACGCATAGGTTACAGTAAGGTGGTACCACCATTAGGCACATATTACACTAATTTATTATAAACAAGGGACGAAACTGCTTTCTCTATAAATCGGACGAGTACGTCTGAAATGACAACAGCATAGGTCGGCAAACCCATAGAGTTTCCTGCAATACTTACTAGAGGGAACTCTGGCGCTAGTGTCTATGGGAGCTGCAACGCATGACACTTCAGCCAGCATGGGAATGATGGGTAGTACACAAATTTGTCTAAACTTCGTACTTTCGGCTACGTTTGGCTCCGCGTCTGCTGCATCCGCTTTGTCGAAAAACAAAGTTCAGCAAAAGTCAGCAGTTTCACTTCGCCACTTTAACTTCTTTAAGCTCAGCAATTCAAATCTGGTCACGAAGTTCACAACGGTCTATTCTTTTATCCGAAACGAACGCCAAAACACAGCAATAAACAAAGCCACAAGTACGTTTGAAGCCGCAAGCACGAAGACTAGGCAAATTTGTGTACTACCCATCATTCCCATGGTAGCTGAACGATCGCAGCGCCAGAGTCCCCTCTAGTTAATTTTAGGAAACTCTATGGGCAAACCCACTCATGAGTCGACTCAGCCAGACTCACTTAGACTGTGACTGGGCTGTGAGTCTGAGACTGAGTGAGCCTGAATGAGTAATATACTGTGGGTTTTAGTCCGAGTGAGTCCGGATGAGGAAAACTTTAGTGAGTCTGAGTCTGAGCAAGTCCGGTTGAAGAGAATTTTGGTGAGTCTGAGTCCGAGTGAGCCCTAAGCGCAAAATATATTTCTTGAGTGAATCTGAGCGAGCTCCACCTTCTATTGCCGACTTATGGTCCTATCTACTCATCTTCAGCATTACTGCCAGCCTTATGTCGGCTTACGTTTATACTCATGTCTACTCACACATATCTCAACGCACTCGCGTTCATGCGCCACCTGAATATTTGATCAAAGGCGTCAATTAAGGGGGGGGGGGGGGCGCATAACCTCCCCCCGCAAAGTCTGCAGCTCACTTTAATTTTTCATGTACGCCTAGAAAACCATTGCTTTAGAAAACATCGTTGGACGGCGTTTTGAACAAAATTTTTATTGTTTAATCACGCACGAAATCTCACCAGGCACTACCTTGGAGGTAAACAATGGCTGCTAATGGGAATGAGAGACTGAAGAAGTCGGCTTTTAGCTAACACTTACACTTCTACTTCTACTACGTTTCCTACTGGAACTTGCCAATGGCTGCTAATGGGGAATGAGAGACAGAAGAATTCGGCTTTTAGTTAACGCGCACGCTGCGAATTTTTTATTGTTCAACAACGCACAACAACGCACGTTACGACTGGTTACGCACTACTACGACTACGAGGGACGAACGGGTGCCGCCTTAAGGAGCTTCGCCCCTAAAAACCGCCAGGCCTGAGCGGAAAGCGCAGCACAGTCACAGCGAAAGCTGGAAGAGCGGCATTTCTAGAGCCCGTTGTAAACTCTCTTGGGGCTACTAATACAAGTACACTTGCAGGGTACCCACTACGCCATAAATCATAATTTTTGTGAAGTTGGGAGGCACCGACTACACCACTATTCATCATTTTGTGGAGAAGCGAGCCCCCGTTACACATCTGTAAAGCATTATATGCACTTTGTTGATGCGACGGCAGATGAAGATGAAGAATTATGGTTGAGCCCTTTCTAATGGGTTGGAACCTTTAAACGACCCACTAGTTACGTAATTCGCATCGTGTGACGCCAGGTCATTGTTTCACTCTCCCACCACACTATAAACATACGTTAACGTGAGGAACAGAGAGAGAGAGAGAGAGAGAAAGAAATTTCTTGATACCCTGAGGAAATGGATCATGGGGGCCTTATGGGCTTCCTTGGCAACCAATAGAAGTGCACTTGCGAGGAACTCACCACGCTATAAATCATCATAATTTTTGTGAAGTAGGGAAGCAGCCACTATGTCATTTTTCGTCATTTTGCGGAGAACCGTGGTACTCGATAAAAACCTGTAAGGCATTATGTGCACTTTGTTGTTGCTGTGGCTGATGACGATGAAGAATTATGGCAGAACCCTTTGTAATGGGTTTGAAGCATTCAACAACCCAGTCGTTGCGCAATTCGCATTGTGTGACGCCTGTTTACAGAAGTCGCGTTGTGTGACGCCTGGTTATTATTTTACTCTTCTGCCACGCTACATTACATATGTTAATATGGTTCGTTCCCGACATGAAGCCTGCATATAGGGTCTTTTTGCAAAGCAGTTTCAAGCACCGGCATGGCTCTGAGGTAGAATACCGGGCTCCCACGCAGTGGGCCCGTGTCGTCCTTCTTTGCTTTCCGTTCCTCGCTTTTGCGCCTTTCCTTCAGCACTTGAGCATATTGAAAGGGCTTGCGCTGCAAAACCCTTTCAATATGCAGTGGGCCCAGGTTCGAAGACCGTTACATCCTGGATATTTCTTCTTATGCGTGATAGCCGTTACAGATACCGGCGGCGGCAGCGGCGCCGCCAAAAAGGACCCTTGTTGTGACCTCATAACAGCTTTCGCTGTAAAAGCTGAATATTCCCGCTGTTTCAGCAGGCAGCCTTCAAGTTAATTTGCCGACCTCTCATAAAACGCGCCAACAACATGTACTGGGCAGTTCGGCCGAATAGAATCACAAATTGCTTTGAAACACAAAGTTTCCTCCGACCTAGTGGTCTCTAATTTTTGACGCCGGTTGTATACATGTACTAACAAGACTGTTTGTTGGCCTAGTTGGTACTTGCTTAGTGACATATTTTAGCCGCGAGTGAGCACATACATAAAGCAAAGAAACACACAACGACAGGACGGGCGGCACTTCCAACTGAATTGGACTGATCGCAAACCCAGAAATAAATATACAACATACACACATGCGCAGTCTCAACACAGCCTTAGGCTATCCAGCTATCGAACAATCTCTTTTCTGTACATGTACGGCGCCCCGAACGAGCGATAAATGGTCGATGCTGCGTACTTACGACGCAGTGCGTGTGCTTAAAATAAGAAGGCGCTGATATTCAAATATTCGCTGGTCAGCACGTGCTGCAACCGTGCCGAAATGCAAGAAGTCGCTTTTCTAGCGCTGTTGACCTTCGGTATTCATTCCAGCGCTCGCTAAGGCCGGCTTCTTGGCTATCGCTTGCGCCAGCTCGCAAAAACTGATATCTACATTGTCGTGGATCTCTCAGAGCGTCACCGCTCGGCACTCGCTCGTTTATCGCCGACATGGGCGCGATAGCTGTTCACACACGGATTACTGGGAGAGGGGGGGGGGGGGGGAGTGTGTTCTACTTTCACCTACCGCGGTAACTAAGTGGATATGACATCTCGCTTGTGAGTGCGAGGCGGCGGGATCGGTTCCCAGCCTCGCAGCTTGAACTTCGTCGAAGCTGCTCTAACGAAAACTTCGAAACCCACCTCCACACTGTATCAATTGACGCTCTCACACGATATGGTGTAGCCAATAGCGGTTTGAGAACAGCTACCGAAGATCTGGTTATGCAGATTTACTTTACGATGCCCTAGATCGCACTAAGTTCTCCCGCGGGAGAACCTTTAGCGTCCAACGTTGCTGTTTCGGTAAATTGCGAAATAAGACAACGAACAACCGAGCCATATTTCTCGTATGCAAATGAAGCCGCACCACGTTTCGCCGCTGGGGCCAACCAAGATCTCGCATGCTCGTACTACATGTACTTTTTTTTTTGTATGGCGCCGCGCTTTGTTTATGCGCGCGTTCCGCGCGCAGCTTTGTTTTCACAGTCGCTGCTGGTTTTCCTGCTTCCAACAAGAGAGCCGTGAGACGCCGCCACATAGCGTTCGCGCCCCAGTTTCTCTCTCTTTCTCCCTCTCTTTCATTGCCTCTCTCTTACCTTCTCTTTCCCTCTCCCCTTTCTCTCTATTTCTCTCTCCCTGTGCCTTTCTCTCTATTTCTCCATGACTATTACCTGCTCTCTCCCTCACAATTTCTCTCTACATATTCCTCTAGTTCTCTCTCTCTCCTACCTTCTCTCTCCTACTCCCTTTCTCTGTCTCTCTCCCCTCTCTCTCTCTGTCCCACTCCTCCTATTTTTTTATTTCTCTCGCTCTCTCTCACACATCTCTCTCTCTCTCCTACTCTGTCTATCTCTCCTCTACTATACTCTATCTCTCACCTTTCTCTTACTTTCTCCTTCCCTTTCAGTTCCTCTCTGTATCACTCTCCCTTACCTTCTACCTCTCCCTCAATTTCTCTCTTTCTCTCTCTCCCCCCAAGCGGCTCACACTTTGATGTCTCACTCGACGAGCACAGTGTCGATATCCTTCCCGCTTCGCCGTCCTTCACCAATGCTTCTGTTGTGCCGTTCTGATATGCCGCATTGGTTCCTGTTGTGCCCTCCAAGAGGAGGCGCTCGTGCGCTTTTCGCGCTCGCTCCAACGCACTCCGCTGCTCCTCGCTTTTGATGACACGCGAGTCAATCTTGCACTTCCCAGTCGTCGCCGCATTTGTTGTTCGAGCGTCTCTCTCTCGGCCCGCTACGCAACCCCCCTCCCCCCATTTTTGTGCGAACGCGAAGCGCGCGTACAATAAATTGGGAAGCTCTTTTTTGTCGAGTGTTCCCCATCCTATAGTCCTAACAATCGCACTCCATGCTCGCTGCATTTCGGCGGCAGCGGGCATTCGCGAGCACCACTCACAACGTTGGTCCTACATGTACCGCAGTCGACCCGTTTTTCGACAGTGTACGCGCGCTCGTGTTTTTTTTCGACCCGAAGCGAAAAGATATTTTGCCCACGCCAGGGCTCCTCCTGCTGATTATCGATATTTTGTCGTTTTATTGCTTTGTTTCTGTTGCCGCCTCATGCACTCTAAGATAAAAGAAGAATAATTTGACTCTTCCTTGAGAGTACTCTCTTGCCACACGCAAGACTATCTTTAAAGATGCACGTGAACTTTCTTTGGAGATCATTATATTCCTGTCGGAGAGTCGTGGGACTGAAAAGGGAGTTAACATGTCTCTTTACAGGGATTCATACACGTGGCAAGCCGGCAATCAGCGGAAAGAGTAACACATACTCTTTTTTTTTTTTTTTTTTTTTTAGAGCGTGAGCCTGCTGTGCGTTGTTCAAGCTCGGTATTTGCGATGTAATCTTTTTATTTTTTGTTTTCGCGGATCGTTGGTGGCACTTTTGTAACTTTATTCTGAACGTCTAGCTGTACTACGCCTTCTTGATGCATCAAAGCTTACGCGTTTCAGCGTGTTCGGGCGAAGAATCAAAGCAAGCCAGCGGATTTGACGGGCTCATCGGCTTCGGTTTTCTGCGTAATACGACGCGCTTCTCAGTCAAGCTATTATTGTTTCTTCCGCAAGTCATGGTTAGTACCCATGAATGGAATTGGCCACTCGAAAGGCTATTCCGGGAAACGTACTTCGACCCCCATCACAATCTCGACACCTCTACAGACTTCGCCTTATAGGTTACTTTGATAGATTCATGTTCTTGTACGTGTGTCGGTGTTCTCCCTGTTTATCGTATTCCACTCATGATAACGCTCGTCTCGAGTAGCTTGCAAAGCCTGCGCACTTCAAGCAATCGTGACACAACGTCTATATCTCCTTTTTTCTTTCTTTTGCTCTTATATTGTCTTTACGATGACATATACCTGGCTTCTTTTCGCCCACCCCTCGCCTATAGGCGAACGTTTATTTAGCCAGCTACACGTCCACGGAGAGCTTAGAATTCATTAGTGCGTACGCACTCTTCCACTTGACAGATTTCAGATTGGAGGCTTTCTTGAACCGTTTCGGGGCTGGGACGCCGCTTGCCTTACCGGGGGACTTGTACAGGCACGCGATAGACTACGGCCGCCTACGAGTGCTAATCAACATTCATCTCCGAAGGTTTCTAAAGTTACTGGCTATTAATTAATTAGGAAATCATAACAGCTGAATACTGCGTCGATGTGGACCAAGTAGCTCAGATTATAGTGTAATATATTGCTGAAATAAGGCAGAAAACAAAAAGAATGCTGAACACTGTGCAATACAGCAGTGCATACTGACCAATGTCTTCACTGAAATCACGCAGGTCACTGAAGAGAGGTTTAGTTCATGTCGACGACGTAAGTAGCCCTTAAACCAGCTTCAGGGTCTAGTTATTGCAAACCAACAGGAAGAAAGAAGGTGATGATAACAGAAAAAGAAGACACAAATGAGGTAGGAAAGAAGCGAAAAAATGAACATATGAACGATGGTGCATGCCGAAAATCTATAACAAAAAAAAAAGTGGCGTGCCATCGACCAAACGTTGCGCCACTGGAGGCTTAATGAACGACGACTAATTAGTCTATGATGTTTTAAGGCAGAGAGAAGCGCGCGGGGCCGAGAAGGACGCCGCCATGGTGGAGGTCGCCATATTGATTTTAGGCACCTACGGTTTTTCTATACTGGTGCACGTGCACCGATATCTAAGCAGCTCACGTTCCATTTTCGTATGCAGCCACGATCAATGTGCGGCAATCGGACGCGCAACCTGGCAGTCATCGGCAGAACTTCCATAGCTATAAAGCCGAGGGCGACCGAATGAAACGAGCGGGTAAGAATAGCCGTGACTCTGGGAGAGCAAGTGGAAGTTTGTTAGCAAGAAGAACAAACAAGAAAAACAAAGCGACTAGTTCACTGAAAAAAAAAAAGCGTGGAAGAACAGTAACCATGAGAACAACGACAACAGTAACTTGGAGCGTGAAACACTCCTTTCTTTTCTGTCTTTTTTCTTTTTTTTCTTCACACGGATGGCCGAAGCTAGATCCCGCGCTGGTGTCGTTTCGCCCTTCAGGGGCAATTTTGCTGCTAGGCGTTCAGTTGTTACGAACCGGAATGTATCGCTTCGCAGCACCCTGGGTTTGCTCTTAGAGTGCACTTTGGCCCGTTTCAAGGAGAAGAATAAAACACGCTGAAGTCGCCCAGCCGGCGTCTCTCTACAAGGTGGCTTCGAAAAAAAAAAGAAAAAAAAAAGAAGCAGTAGAAGGAACAAATCGTGCGAACGGCACAGCGGGTCGGGTAGTGCTCGTTTATTTCCCCCCCCTCCCACCTTTTTTTTTCTATTTTCTCTTTCTAATGCTTAACGCCTTTCCTACGCTCCCGTCTCCGTTTCGAGCGCTCTGCTTCAATGCTAACGTGCAACGCGGCGAATGATAATTTGCTGTAGTGGTTTGTTGTGAAGTCTTATGAGTTCGAAGCAGTAGAAGCGAGCTGTAGTGCGTATTAGAACGTAACCAAAGAATTTGTGACGTATATTCCTAAGGCGCAGGGGTCTTGCCGCGGTGTGAGGAGCATTTTCTATAGAAAGAGCTAGGTGCAATGATAGCAGTACGGATGCATTATTTTATTGCGTTGTTACGGTCCGCCGCGGTGGATCAGTGGTTACTGTGCTCGGCTGCGGACCCGAAGGTCCCGGGTTCAATCCCGGCCGCGGCGGTTGCATTTCGGCGGATGCGAAATGGTAGAGGACCGCCTACTGTGCGATGTCAGTGCGCGTTAAAGAACCCCAGGTGGTCGAAATTTCCGGAGCCCCTCCACTACGGTGTCGCTCATATTCATATCGTGGTACTGGGACGTAAAGACCCAGATATTGTTACGGTAGTGCTGGCAAACGTTGCCAATTGCTGGTTATCGAAGCATTATTTTATTGCATTGTTATGGAATAAAATGATGCATTAATAACCAACAATAGCCAACGTTTACCAACACTAACACGCAGTTTTGCAGCTTTATCTGCCAGAACTACGATATGATTATCAGGCATGTCATACAGGGGGAGACTCCGGGCGCTAAATCCAAGTGTACGGGTGTCCTTGCATTTGTCCCCATCGAAATGCGGCCGCCGTGCCGGGGATCGAACCCCGTGTCTATATCAACGGATTAGCAGCGCGACGCCTTATCTGCTAAGCGAGCACAGCGGGTGCTTCCTAAAAGGATTCACATAAAAAATGCCGTCGAAGCGCGCAAAGCACGCGTGTTAGGTGACCTTCCTTTTTTTGAGCCAGTTACCACCAGAATTTGTTACTTGGTCTTCAGCTAGTTCGACTCTCTGAAGGTATTGCGTTTGTTAACAAATATTAGAAGCCCGCGTACTAGACTTGGGTGCACGTTAAATAACTCCAGGTGGTCGACATTTCCGGAGCCCTCCGCTACGGCGTGCCCCAATGCCATATGGTGGTTTTGGCACTTGAAACCACCGATAGTATTGTACTTATTTCGTTTGTTAACGGCGCAGAGCATGGAAGATCAGCGAAGTTTGTTGAAACGGACACAGGCCACACTCAGTCCGCTCACACTGAGTCCAGTTCTTATGTCGCCTAATGTTTACTAAATAGTGGCTAGTCATGGTTAAGATGTAGTAAACGTCGACTATTCGCTGTTATCAAAGCAGCATTTCCTTCACTTAATCTCGATCAGCATGCATTTTCTTTTTTTTTTATTTTCTTGCGAACCGACAGGTTGCAGACAAGTTCCCGTATATATCGGAGGATAGGCCGAGAAGGGGCGGTGCTACATCCCTGCGCGTAATGAACGGATGGGACCATTTCACGGGCCACCAACATCTGGCAGCGCTGCGTCGAATTAACTGGAAGACCTCGCCCCGTTTCTGGAAAGACACACGCGCGCGCGGGCACTACTCACTCGCGCGGGTGCGAGGCGTACGCGCGAGACGCAATCGCGGAGCGAACAAGTGGCGCGTGGATGATTGAGGGGCTCAGTCGGCTCCGGTTTTGGCTCGACTTGGCTTCTTGGCGAGAAGAAAAAAAAAAGGTATGCCGGCTGCTCCGGCGCAGTCGAGACGCGCTCGCTCGGTCTCTTGGATCGACAGAGCCGGTGCCAAGCGGCTGCCGCCATGAAGTCTAATTGAAAAGTTGCGGCCGCTTCGCCGTTGCACCGAGGCCCCATCTTTCTCCCTGTGTGCAGTTTCCGAACCCGTGGCCTTCGGGTGACTCGAAAGGTCGTGGAAAACTGCCGCTCGTTCTGAGGACGCGGTCTTAACTCGGCGTGTTTTTTTGCGGCCGGATGACATGCGCCCCCTTTTTCCCAACCCGGTGATCAACTGTGCCTTCGACCAGTTCCTGTAATTCAGTGACGCTGCTACGCGCAGCGTTTTGAACACATTTGTCTTGTCAAACAAAACGCCATGTTCGTTCATTAGTTCGTTCGTTCGTTCGTTCGTTAGCTCACTCACTCACTCACTCACTCACTCACTCACTCACTCACTCACTCACTCACTCACTCACTCACTCACTCACTCACTCACTCACTCACTCACTCACTCACTCACTCACTCACTCACTCACTCACTCACTCACTCACTCATTCACTCACTCACTCACTCACTCACTCACTCACTCACTCACTCACTCACTCACTCACTCACTCACTCACTCACTCACTCACTCACTCACTCACTCACTCACTCACTCACTCACTCACTCACTCACTCATATGCATCATGACGTAAAAGCAGTACTGAAAAGTCAGCGCAGCATCAGTATAACGTCTATGTACGAAAGCGATGTATCGCGAGGAATAGTTTTGCCAATGGTTATTCTGGTGTTAATGTCTTGCCGACATTCTTCTTCCCTCGCTGCTATGAAAACACCGATATCATATCAATTCTGGTAACAGATTCAGCGAGTTAACATACCCGGCTTCTCATTAAGTCTGCTATCTTTACCAATGCATTATTACTCTGGGGATCTCGGTCTTCCTTATTATCGTGTGTCGCTATCTTCTTTCAAACTGTCGAATAAGCCGTATTTCGGAAGCCTCGAAAGCTCAGAGCTGTCTGGCTCGCGATAAGGGCGGGCTTTAGCGCTGTTTTCGCGCATCCATCAGTTCGAGCCGCGTACATACTGGCCATAAGCGGAATCGTAGATAAGAGCAAGACGTCAAGCTGTCGGCTGAACTTTTGCCGCTGAAACAAGCAAACCCTCGGGCGAATCTGCGATGCGAGCTGCGTTTTGCATAAGCTGGCCCTTCGGCGCTCGAGAGTTGGAGCGAGGAAGAAGCTATCGTGTTCGACCAAGATTTTCTTGACCCACAGATGAGCGAGAGCGCGATATGGAAATTAGGCGCGCCTTTTCCTTGGTCCTAATGACGCATATTCGCGCAGATAAACACAGAGCAGCGCCACCGATGTCGTGGTTGGGAAAGTGCTAACGCGGAATGTGTCAGTGTCTGCGATATTTTTTTCGCATTTACAATTGCAGGGTTGTTTATTTAACGGTTTATATGTGTGTGATGGCTTGTTTCTTCAGTTATCTTATTTTCACGAGAACTCGTTGAAATGAGATGCGGCGAATTATGCAATAATTAGCGAAAAAGTTGCTGGGAATTCCGGCCTAATGAAGCGCTCTCACCAGCAGCCACGGGCGTCTGTCTAGGTAGTCTTCCGTACTTGGAAGACTCCAGGGTCGTAGTCAGAATTCTGTTTCGGGGGGGGGGGGGGGGGGGGGGGGGGGGGAGGGAGGGCAGCATGTTTCAAAATCCGGTTGAATTCATGACTGTAAACGGTTACCTCCGACTTGACTCAACAATTATTCACAAAACGACATAGACGTTTCGTCACCTATGCAAGTGGCAACCCCAGCATACACGGGTAACCAGGGGGAGTTCAACCACCCTTCATGTATGTTCGTGTTTGCGTTTGCATGTGTATATACCTGCAGGCGCAAAATTGGAAAATTTCGGAGAGAAAATTTCGGATGTTGTTAAATTTGATAACATGGGATTTGAAATTAGCGCTTGTGTATGGCTATCTTGTTTCGTGTCGGCCTTTCACTTGGTGTACGCTTCCATACGCTGCCACATACTATAATAATCAGCATAAGTATGTACATTTTAAGCAAGTTGTCAACAATTCGGAATGCAACCAAGCTGCAAGGGACATGCGATTACAAGTTGGGGCTCTCACCACAGGCTGTCCACGACGCGCCTCGCGGTAGAAGGGATCCAGGATCTGCCACGTGGTCAGGATGATGACGTCTAGCATCAGGAACACCCCGACCACCATGAACAGCTTGTAGTCCTTGATCACCTGCGAGGTTTGAAGTGAAGGTTTGTTCGCCATGCCTCGAAAGTGTTTTTCGAAAGATTGAAACTCAAGGTAGCCAGGGATATTCGCACGACAGGAGCGTTTGCGCACGCATCGGGATACGCTAGGTGTACCGAGCGGTGCACGTGCGAAGAATAACTCGCCGATTGTTTGTACTGCAACTTCGGCAGGGAGAATAATGGTAAACATTTCATGCTGACAGGAAGAAACGCTGCGGAAAATACTTTATGAAGCAATAAAAACGTGACTGCAGCGTATGAAGAAAAAAAAAACTAGCTTGTGTATGTAGAGTTCAGCCTCTTTCGTTATGGAATAGTGCTAGCTGTCCTTGGAATGACATACGTGTCGTAAGTCGCTGTGACGCTCTTGGCTTGCTATTTCTGGGGAGTTGTTATTTTCATGGCGACAGCATTATCGCTCTTCTTTTCATTGATAAGTGCTTACAGCAAACAATGCTTTACGTTGTGAATCCGCAAGTAGACTAATTGCCAAGATTCCTTATTTCTCGATGAAAATGTGCGAATCCTCATACACTAAGAGAGATAATTACACGTGCTATAAAAACCACGACTCTTCTTGAAAATAAGACTTCCGATCATCGCAGCAGAGTCAGTAGTAATATCGAGGGAACGCGCCTCAGCGCGTGGATGGGATTTTTGGGGAAGCCACGGTGTGATACATTGCTCATGATCTTCAAGGTATCGATTCGGCAGCTATTCTCGGAGTCGGTGAGTATGCGGTGTGTTGCGTGCGCTTTCTTTATGAGGTCAGCAAACCGATACACGCCAGCTCGGGAACAACCGCATCGCGAGCAGGCACATTCGTTGTGCTGTTCCATACATCTGCGTTACGGTCGTTTTCGTTTTAAGCTCCGCAACGTGCATGCATAAAAAAACACACACACGAAAACTTGCGTATTTAACTACCAAGTGCTTACAACCAACAATCCTTGCGACGCGACTTATTCATGTAGCGTATAGTTCGTACCGAAATTACATTCGTTGATCTATTGACTGACTAATTAGTTCGCAGAATTGATTATTCGTTAAATTTAATTGAATATTGGTAAGAATTAAGATCTTGGCTCATCGCGGAGGCGCTCGCTGCTCCTTTGCTTTTTGGTGTAACACTCTAGGAAGAAAACCGAAGAGTTGCAAACGCACTCAAGGTCCAGGAACCAGGTCCCGGTTACAGTGCCACCTATAGCCAGGAAACAGGGGAAAGACGCGTTGTTTCCTGGCTATATCCAGCACTTCATGGGTAACCTAATTATAAGCGCACCCAAGTATGGTGACTACGATGACCTTAATTAAAAGCATGCATACAAATCGTTATGTACCTGTAGAGCACATGTGTAGAGCGAGTGCAGCGAAATTTGTTTAGGAGAACTGCCTTGCGCGCGTGCCATCAACGTTAGCCAGCGTTGGGTAACATTTAGGGAACACTAGTTAGTGGTAGCCGAAGTTAGCCAGTACTTCAAATATAGGTCCAGGGGCCTTTCATCACCATCATCATTATTATCGGCCGATTAGAGAAGTGTGCTTTTTGAAATTAAATGTAGATAAGGAGAGGTTGGTGCCAGTGTTTGGTGCAGGCCATACTCCTCGTCTGCATAATAGTTGCCGTCGCATAGTAGTGGACAAGCACAACACTATAGTATAAAAGCACGTAGAAGAACACTAACGTACGTAGTCCCAGTTCTTCAATACAAGGAAGTGTCCACGCAACAGAAAAGCTCACAAAACACAAATATTCACGCAAACGAAATGTCCACATATAACATGAAAGTTCGCCATGTTGTCATCATCAGGCACTTGTAAACTGTCTCTTAAGTGCCGTACCCTAACTGCGACAGTTACGTTTGCACAAACGAATGCTGCACAAACACGAATACACAAGAAAGATGTAGCCAAGAATACCGGTTGATAAAAACAATGCGAACAATATTTTTGTCGGATTTAGTATTTCGAAATTAATTGATATTCTTGTTGATACTACGTCTTTGATTGTAATACTGCTTGTGTCCTATCTATCGTCCTTAGGTGGTCCCCCGTTTTCCTTCTGCCGTGCGCAATGGCCCTGAAATGGCGTTCTTTTAGGAGAGCCCAGAAACTCTTCGTACGAAATCCGATAGTGCAGAAATGTGTGAATTGTCTCGATTGTCGGCGATTCGCGATGAACCAGTACGGTGCAGTACCTTGCGAAACCCCAGCGTTAAGGCGAAGGCCTCACTCAGATGCCTGATCAAACGGGAAAATTGACCGCCGGCGTCGTCACCGGTGGGTTCACCGGCGGCGTCAACACGAGTGATGCATGAAGTCATCATCACGTTATGAACTCACCGCGTGACGTCATCATGACGTCACATATCGCCAAAATTTGTGTCGTCACCATGACATCGCCGTGACGTCACGCGATGATGGCATCACATGACATCATCGCGTGGTCAAAGGTGGGCCGATCACGGAGGCTGTGCAATTAAGACGAGGTGCACAAAGCTTGCAGTGGCTCCGATCCTGGAGGCAGTGCAAAGCCACATTCGGTGCATAAGGCTTAAGGGGGGAGAGAGGTGTATGAAAACATCGACTGAGAAAAAAAAGCAAGGTGGCTTTCACCTTCTAGTCGACTTAGGCGATTGCATAAGGGACCCTGTGAGTTTTTGTCGTGCAGTGTTTCGCGTTAACAGTGAATGAAATGAAAAAGGCGTACTCACCTTCTTGTTGAGCTTTATGTTCGTGAAGATTGCGTGCACTCGCCACGTCTTGCTGAACATGGCGCCGAACGCGAGCGTGAAGCCTGACATGAGGACCCAAGCCCGCGCCTGCACAAAGAAAAAAAAAGACGTGTGAGTAAGGCCTGAGCTTGGTTAAAAGGGGCACCAAAGTGCAACACTGTATCAGTTTAGACGGATAAGTTACTTCTTATGAATTGCATTGCCCTTACACGACGCACACCCACCACGGTGGTAGTGGTTGCGATGCTGGACTGCTGACCCTCATGTTAACGTGTGAAGCAACGCACTGGTACAAGGCACAAAAGGAACGAAACGACAGGACCTTTTGTGCCTTGTCTCAGTGCGCTGCTTCACACATTACCATGAACTATCATCAACTCGCCCAACTGTCAACTTTACTGAACTGCTGACACGAACGCCGCGGAGTCGAATACCAGCCGTGGCGAAATGCTTGAGGCCCGTGGGCTTAGATTTAGGCGCACATTAAAAAACTTCAGATGGTCGAAAATTTCCGGAGCCCTCCTATACGGCGTCTCTCATAATCGTAGCGTTGTTTTGGGACGTAAAAACAAAATAATTATCACTATTAGTTCCAATAAAGGTAATACCTAAAGATTCTGTATTTTTCGCAGGTGTTTTATGAAATTACAGTATCTTCTAAACTAAGAGGACACTCGGCACAGATTAAATGTAAATGAGGAAGGGCTGGCGTTCTTCGGCAACGTTAGGCCCATGTGGGACGAAACATCCAGCCACCAGTAATGAGGAGATAGGCGAGCGACTGACCGCGCATATGTATGGAAAGTTGGCGACCGAGGTGAAACCAGAGTCCATTCCCAGAAGGATGACGCTGGTGTAAGTGAGAATGCAGCCCACGATGATGAGGTTGTTCAGGTAGGGGCTGGACATCTTGATGTACCTGCGCATTTACAAAAGAACACACATTGTTGGTCATCATATCATGGAGGTCCTCTTCGAGAAAGACTTCCACACTTTCTGGAGCATGTACACTGTGATAATGGGCGTGGTTTGTACGTACGTTATTAATCCTTAGCACCCGCCCTACATTTGTGACAGCGGAGATGTTTAAGCTTGGGGCAATTCCGGTGTGGGACGCGAAACCTCGGGAGGGTGTGCGCCACTGAAAGCGGGTATGTGCTAAGCAGCTTCCAGCATGACATAGCCATGCATAGTACAGTATAGCAAGGGGGTGCGAAAGGGAAGTGAGGGTGAGAAGGAAGGAAAGGAGGAGGGGAGAGAGTAACGCATAGCATAGCCTTGTGTAGTATACTTTAGCAAGGGGATGAGAAAGGGAGGTGATATGTGAGGAGGCGGGAGAGGAGGAGGTGAAAGCATAACCATAGCATAGCATAACCATGTACAGTATAGCATAGCAATTGGTAGGAAAGAGAAGTAGGGGCGAGGAGGAATGAGAGAAGGAGAGAGGGCAATATAGAAAGAGAGCGAAAGAAAGAAAGGGAGGTGAAACAATCAAGAAAGGACAAGACGTAGAAAGAGATAAAGAAAGAAAGAACCATGAAAGAAATAAGAAAGAAGAAGAGGATGAAGCAAGACTCAGCGTGTGTTCACCAGGTGGTGGCGCCTGCTTACTCAGATAGCACAGGCGTGAAACTGGATATTTTTTTCAGAACACTGCTGAGGGGGACACAGAACTTTCCCTGCACGTCCCCGACGACCCAGAGGCGGTCGCCGAGGTCTGATCCGCGCAGCGCGGCTCTGACCTCGCCGACCAACTCTGGGCCGTGCAGCGGTCCCGCGAAGCGGCGTTGAGACAAGATCACGACGCCTCTCCGTGGGAGACCTGAACTGCGGTATCTAAAACCAGCAGGACCTCTCAATAAAGCTATTTGCATTCATTGGAGGATGCTTGAGCTTCGCCTTCAAAATTAGAACGCAACAGCGTAATTGGGCCCCGTTCGCATCGCCTTCTCAATCGCTAGTCTGTCTTCGCTTCTCGGCGGGCACCTAAACCATGCCGCAAGGTAAGGAAGATCTGTAGAAGGAACATTGGCCGTTTTAAACTATCCTAGAATGCCTACTGCAAGTAAAGTTGCGAAGAGCCCATGAGGCCACAATTTTTCATTCTGCGAATTAGCGAAGTACCCACGACGCGACCGTAAGGTAATACGCGTGCATTTGCAGCTGCACGCTTTGTTGAGGCTGTTGCTGCCGGTAATGATTAATTACGCCTGAGCGCTTTGCAATGGGTGGACCTTTAAATCACCCACTCTGTGTACAATTCACATTGTGTGACGCTTGGTGTGATTTTACTCTTCTACCACGCGGCACTGTTAGCATAAGCATGTTCCGGCCGCGGCCGACGAATTTCGATGGAGGCGAAATGCTAGAGGCCCGTGTGCTCATATTTAGGTGCACGTTGAAGAATACCAGGTGTTAGAAATTTCCGGAGGTCTCCACGGCGGAGTCTCTCATAATCATATCGTGGTTATGGGACGTCAAACCGCAGATATCAAGTAGTCTGAGCTTCCTTTGGTATCGTGGAGAGGGCACGTTCAGTTAAGCGTTCGTGTGGCACAAAACGCATTTGAATTGTAATTATACAAAGCATATGCGCTATCTTTTATTACAAATCTATAGCGGCGCATTATTTTGCACCGAACCGAAGTGGAACGGCGTAGTATAAGAAGTTACCCATGCCAGTTTTCTCCGCGCTCTGTTGCCATAGTTACCACGGCCAGGCTTCGGAATGACGCGGCATTTTTACTCTCGCGAGCGGCGGCCGGTTGCCGAGCCGTCTGCTTTTTTCCGCATCTTAGCGTCTGTTTGAAAATTCAGATAACACAGCAGACAGTGGCGGCGGTGGCGTTTGCACACGCTCGCACGCGCTGCTTCAATTCAGCGCTTGCAACCTTTCGCGCACCTTTGACAGGGCTTGAAGATGGCATTAAAGAAAGGCACTACTGTGTTGCAAGAAGAGGCCGAAGATATGACCCGGCCAAGTTGCGTTGTCTCTGCTGACGAGGTAAGCGTATAATTATTAGGAATTGTTGGGGTCTTACATTACAAAACCACGATGTGGTTATGAGGCACGCCGTAGTCGAGGACTCCGGAAATTTAGAACATCTGGTGTTGTTCAACGCGCACCGACATCGCACAGTTCACGGGCCTCTAGCATTAAGCCACCATTGAAATACGACCGCCGCGGCCGGAATCGAAACCGCGATCTTCGGGTCAGCAGCCGAGCACCGTAAGGATTGTACCACTTCGGCGGACGTAGCCGTAGCATAACGCTTGTGACGCCTGGAAGGATGATAACTTCAATTTTCGTGTCCATCAAACCACATTTGATGTAGGATATGCAAGGCACGCGCCCTACCTTTTTTTATCGAAAATTCACAGCTGCGCAAACTGTAAACTCAAAGATCGAACAAATTATTTTTGGGCAGCAAACAAAAGCAACGAGTAGTGTACGATGCCACGCGTATCAGTTTTCTTGGCGCCGCGTTGCCATGGTTACCGCGGCCGGGCCGCCGGGCTTCGAAATGACGCAGCGTTTTCTATTCGCGAGCGGCGGCCGGCTGCCGTCTGCTTCTGCCATCACGTAGCGCCTTTTCGAAGGTCGAGAAAAGGCAGCGGTGGTGGCCTATGCACCGCAGTGTGCGCCCAGCATTTCGCGTTAATTCGGAAACGACATTTCGTTTTCTTTTTCGTGCTTGTCAGTCGCGCGACTCTGACGAATTCAAGTATGAGTGAACGTATACACCCGTCACGTCGTCCGCTCATACCCGGTGGTTCGGAGGCGGAACGCTACAAAAGCTTTCCAAATTTCGATGGGACCGAAGGTAAGATACAGTTTTGAGTACTGAGGGCTCATACCGTATCACAGAATGCAGGATTCTATTCCGTTTCCTCCATGTCGTTTACGCTTCGCGCCGTCGGTAATGCCCACGTGGCGGGCATTCACGTATTTTCGAATGACCAATCAGGGAAGACCAACACGGAATAGCATTCGGTATTCCGTGGTACGGCATAGGCCGGCTATTTTAGTACGTTCTGATTAGAAATAGGAATAGTATCCGTAACAGTTGACGGTATATGGGCCTGCTGTTTAGTT